>NW_026047149.1:1382710-1682710 GCF_023864275.1 Schistocerca cancellata
TCATTGTTTCTCCTGGCCAGATTCCTCTCGGCTGCCGAACACAGCTCTAGACCTGCAGGGATGTTGGTTGGGTTCCACCAAAGAAGTATCCTGTTCTTCAGTATGGGGAGAGTCGTTCCATTGCAAACGAAAAAGACGAAGAGCACTGGTCCTTGCACCATCGTAGCTAGATGTATATAGTACACTAACTGCGCAATTCCCTGAGCTTGGTGGAACCCAATTCTAATAATAATTCCTGTTCCACTTAATATAATGGCTTTAACTGACATAAAAAGATATTGCTTCTTTGAGGCAAATTTCTTGTTATCAACAATTTCGAGTTGTCGCATGGAGCACCGAGTACGTAGGTACATGTATCCAATCAGTCCGAGACAAACCAAGTTGAATGCCACAGACACTGAAATCCCTGCAAGGACTACTATGCGACTGTGGATCAGGTGATATTTACTCGTCTTTTCCAAAGCAATAGCTGCCAGACATACTGTACTCCACGGTATAAACACACACAGCACCTCACGACAGAATAACTGGCTTACTTCAGCAGGTAGTAGCTGGTCAGGAAGCCTGAGATGGCGAACACAAGCATACATGTGGTAGCAGAATGAGTTCAGCCAGATACAGCTGAGAAGTGTGAGGGCGCTGTCTATCAGCACTGCTGTAGGTAAGTCAGGGACGCCTGCCATACGATACACGACCTCAGAACACAGGATCTGGGTTATGCACGTGATCTGAAAGGACAAGAGTATCTTTCCAGGCAAGTTGCGTAACTGGGGAAGGTACATGTATACTCCGGCGGTCGAAAAACGGAAAATGATATTTATCAGTATAAATGAGATTTCTAAAGGCTTCAAGCTGTCTATTTTGAAATCCTTGTATTTTAAGGTGGCGTTGGTTAAACTGTTTTTGTAGTTCAGTGTTTCTTCTGTTAGCTTTTGATACAGTACACTGCTACTATTAAGGGATCCATAAATTGCGAAAATAGTGAACGTACAATTATGGGAAGTCCTGATGGAGGAAAAGTCGCGACACTTTAGCAACAGAATAGCTCTGGAAACAGAGCAGATGGCGTCTGTAGCATTCGACTGCAGACATGATTGATCGTCGGGACTATCGAAATAGCAGCGAGTATCGTGTACGGACTGCATCATACTAAACGGGACGTCCTGGCAAATGCCGTACGAGTTGACCGCCATCCAGGCGAGCAGACAGAGGTTGACGTTTATCCTCTGCGTGTAGGCCAGGTAGCTGGTGACGGGTATGTGGGGCGACCTCTGCACCACGTCGTCCCACAGCTGCTCGCGGCACTGTAAGCGCTGCTTCACGGCTTCCAGTGGCAGGTCTTCCAGCGGACACGTGGGGTGGTCCAGGGCGTTCACCAACAGCTGCACGCAGTCAGTGCCCACGGAGAGCGTATCGTGGCTTCTGTCCTCCAGCTGCCACTCCTCGTCTGCAAGAAAACGACAGCAAGTAGGTGGTGGCCGTACACTGCAGGCAGCTGAATCCAAAGTCTTCTCTGGATGACGAGCCTGGGCGTCGTTTACCCACATTACCCAGGTTCAGTTATCCAGAAGTATGTAAGGCGGCACGTCAACACAAAGTAAGAGTATTAACAAAGACAGATATCATGTTACTATGCACGTCTATTTCATCTACAGGGTGTCCAAGAAGTCCCTGTATCGCTCTTGACATAGTAAAAATGAGGAAGTAAATAGGTTTTGATCTTACCACGCAAATAACTGAATATGAAGAATAATAAAGCCTCACGTGGTTCAAAGTTGAAAGATTAATGGAAAATTGAAACAAGTTCCGCAATAAAGCAACGGGGACAGCGAGACACATAGATATCTGAGGAAGGTGTGATCGTCCATACACTGATCCGTTGGATACGTATTTTTTTATATCTAACTACGTCCATATAGAATATACTCTTTTGACATAACTCCATAGGCGTCCTGTACAAAGAAATAAGATGCAGGCTGAATTCTCGTCTTTGTGATGTTTCACTTTCCTTCGTGAACTTAGTGACCCCATCATGCAGCGTAAAAAAAAGTGATGGAGCATATTTGTCACCAGTTTGTTTCGTTAACACGAGATTGTCGAGAAAAAGCGCAACAAAATACAGTAACTGACGATTTTGGGAGTTCCTTTACCACAATGAACGATTTACTGTTAATACTCTGTTTGCATTCATTCAAAAACACGCAGAAAAATGTAATTACTTCGCCTCACTCGTACCTTGTGTAGTGATAATAATGCAGCTATAAATGCAATTGGGACATATATGCCTCAGCTGCTGAGTGGATGAATGTAGGATTACAACTCCAGAGATTTGGAATTCAGGCATTGCTCCCAAGACTCCTTCTGTCACTTATCTCTTCTTTCACCTCTGACATTGATTTATGGAAATCGAAAATGTTGGAACTGTAGAATTGTTCGGAGACCCAATAATTAACTCTGTCCCACAATTATTAACTGGGTAAGTTAGTTCAAAAGTAGGAAGACGGCGAGTGACCACAACCTGCAGTAGGACAATGGCTCGCGAAGCACTGTGGTGACCAAACCAGGCTTCAGCTTGATGACGGCTTTACCTACTGCATTCTGAGAAGTCCTGATGGTCGTTGTCCTCGAGCACTATTCCTGTTCAGAGTACAAATCAAAGGAGTGATACATGCTACACGTCATCCAATGTGTATCCCATTGGCGTGTTGAGCGCAAATGTATACCCAGTAAGACGAATAAGTTCTGAAAGATTCTTATACACAGGCACATCCTGTGAAAGGCCGAATGCACGACTTTGTCGTAAACACTCCTTTTTCTTTGTTATTCATTCCACTCCCACCACATTATCGTGTGGTGCACAAGCTTCAGACACTTTGCTCTGTTGAAGTGTCACTTATTTCAGATACTGTTCTAATGGTAAATAAAGCAGCATTTAGTTTCTGAACAAGATCCTGAACATGGGCTTTCCACAACAGCTTACTATCTATCCGAACTCCTAGGAACTTGAACTGTTCCGTCTCGCTTATAATATGCCCATTCTGTCTGATCAAAATATCGGTTCTTGTTGAATTGTGTGTTAGAAACTGTAAAAACTGAGTCTTACCGTGATTTAGCATCAAATTATTTTCCACAAGCCACGAACTTATTTCATGAACTACGTTATTTAATACTGTTTCAATATTACACACAAGATCCTTCACTATCAAGCTGGTGTCATCAGCAAACAGAAATATTCTTGAATCACCTGTAATACTAGAAGGCATATCATTTATATAAATAAGAAACAGCAGTGGCCCCAGCACCGACCCTTGGGGAACGCCCCACTTAACAGTGCCCCATTGGGACTGAACATCACTACCACTCTCAATATTGCGGAGAATTACCTTCTGCTTTCTGTTCTTAAGGTAAGAGGCGAACCGATTGTAAGCTACTCCCCTTACTCCATAATGGTCCAACTTCTGCAGCAACATTTTGTGGTCAACACAGTCAAAAGCCTTCGTTAAATCAAAGAAAACACCTAGCGTTCGCAACCTTTTATTTAATCCGTCCAAAACCTCACAGAGAAAAGAGAATATAGCATTTTCAGTTGTTAAACCATTTCTAAAACCAAACTGAACATTTGACAGCAAATTATGTGAATTTAAATGCTCCAGTAACCTTGCATTTACAACCTTCTCGATAGCTTTAGCAAACACCGATGGCATAGAAATAGGTCTATAATTGTCAACATTATCCCTGTCTCCCTTTTTATAAAGTGGCTTCACTACGTAGTACTTTAATCGGTCAGGAAACCGACCACTCCTAAAGGAAAAGTTACATATATGGCTAAGCACTGGGCTAATATACATAGAACAATACTTCAGTCTCATATCCATGAGAGTTCTTGGTCTTTAGTGATTTAATTATTAACTCACTCTCCCTCTAGTCAGTATCATGGAGGAGAATTTCAGGTAACAGTCTCAGAACACTTTTTTCTAAGAGCGCTATATTATTCCTTGTTGGGACTAGGTTTCTATTTAGTTCACCTGCTATATTCAGAAGGTGATTATTATATACTGTACATATATGCGATTTATCAGTAACACGGACATTCCCACTACGCACTAATTCTATATCCTCGACCTGTCTCTGCAGACCAGCCACTTCCTTTACGACTGACCATATGGTTTTAATTTTATCCTGAGACTTAGCTATTCTATCTGCATACCACATACTTTTTGCCTTCCTAATAACATTTTTAAGCACCTTACAATACTGTTTGTAATGGGCTGCTGCATTTAGATTTTGACTGTTTCTAACGTTTTGATATAATTGCCGCTTTGTTCTACAAGATATTCTTATCCCTCTAGTCAGCCACCCAGGCTGCCTGTTTGTGCTAGTACCCTGTTTTGAACGTTCTAACGGAAAGCAACTTTCAAAGAGCACGAGAAAAGTCTTGAGAAAAGCATTATATTTGTCGTCTACTGTATAAGCGCTATAAACATCTTGCCACTCTTGTTCCTTGATAAGGTTTACAAAGGTCTCTGCAGCAACTGGATCAGCTTTCGTAAACAGCTGATGACTATATTTAACACGTGTTGCAGCACAAAAATTTTTTAGAGTTAAAATTTGTGCATCATGATCTGAAAGGCCATTCACCTTTTTGCTAACAGAATGCCCTTCTAGTAATGAGGATTGAACAAAAATGTTGTCTATGGTTGTTCTACTGTTCCCTTGCACTCTCGTTGGAAAGAATACGGTTTGCATAAGATTATATGAATTAAGGAGGTCTACCAGCATCCTCTTCCTTGCACAATCACTTATGCAATTAATATTGAAGTCACCACATATAATTAACTTTCTGTATTTCCTATTTAGTTTACCAACAACCTCCTCTAGCTTTAGCAAAAATGTTGTGAAATCGGAGTCTGGGGATCTATAAATAACAACAGTTAGAAGTTTAGCTCCGTTAAATTTAACCACACCTGCACAACATTCAAACACCTTTTCAGTGCAGTACTTTGAAACATCAATTGACTCAAATGGAATGTCGTTTTTCACATACATGGCTACTCCCCCACACCGCAAAGAGCTCCTCGAAAAGCTATAAGCCAACCTGTATCCTGGTAAAGGAAGCCTCTGAATCATCTCCTTATTTAAGAAGTGTTCAGAATACCAAGTATAAGTTAGAACTACTTAAACCTAACTAACCTAAGGACATCACACACATCCATGCCCGAGGCGGGATTCGAACCTGCGACCGTAGCGGTCACGCGGTTCCAGACTGAAGCGCCTGGAACCGTACGGCGACACCGGCCGGCCCCTGAAGATATCTTCAATGTCGGGCTTAAAGTTAGCTTCCAGACAAACGGCTAGTGGTCCACAACTCTGTAAGGTCTTGTCGCTGCTCATTCTTTAATGTCTTGTCGCCACTCGTGAGGAATTGAAACATCAACCACAGCTCACACGTTTGTTCTCGGTGTCCATAACAGTTTCAGTCATGATTATAGACATGCTGCAGAGTGCAGCTCAGTCTGGCAACAGATGGGGTAAGAGTCTGCTTGTTTGGTAACTTGCTAACAATGCGCATTTCCTTTAATCTGCCAGTATTATTCTTATGGTTGTCTGCAGTAAATTATCGGCGACAGCCGAAATTTTGGAAAGGCCTTTTTTCTCAGTATTACAGTTCCTGGTTCTAATATACGGATATTCTTATGATAACTTACTTCCTTATCTGTTGTAACCCTTTTCGACCACCTTAGTTTCTTAATTTGTCGGCTTACTACCAATGAAAACGCTGCAAGTTCGATTGCCTGAAGCGGTCAAGAGTGACAACGAGAGGCATAAATAATTTTTCCGCTGAGAGAGCACAAGCCCACTGTCTTCCTTTCCTCTCATTTAAATGGAGTTACCCCCTACCGAACAAGTAGTTATCAGGCAGGTACAAAGAGAGAAATGAACGATTACAGCTCGTTTCATGTCTGGTGCACGATAGATAGATGACCGAGTAATAGATAAAGTCCAGCAACGAGAATAAAATAATAAATTTAAAGAATATAGTGATTCGAACAAATAGAGTTGTTTAGCAGACAGGTGCGATAGCTGTGTTTCCTCAGTCCTACTACAGTTCATAGTATTAACACTTCTAAGGATAATATTAACAGTGTATTATTCGTCAAAGAAAATTAGTAAATACGAACAGTATCGTGCTAGGATCACACATGAGAAATTTAGATCACTACACCAGTTACAGTATTGACAGAAAATTAGCTTGTCTGTAGCCGTTATATTTCAGAGACCATTCGCCATTTTTAAAAAGCCTTAGACTAGGTCTGAAAAATACTACATGTACAGAATTTTAGAGTGTTTATAGAAGATAAGAAGGAACACTTTTTTATATGAGGCACGTGTCGCAGACGTATGAAGGTCTTATCTGCACTGGCGTTCAGAGACGTTGTTCAAAGTGCTGTGGGATGGGCCCTGTTTCAGAGGTGTTGCGTGGCTCCTACGGGAGGGAGACGAGTTGTTCAGTGTAGCAGACACTGGCAGACACCCCAGGTGAGGTGGTCGCCTCTTAGGCTGAGGCTGCAAGCATTATTTGTGAGACACCCACTTGTTTCGAGTGTGCTGCGCAATCGTTAACACCCAGCTGCCACTTGAGTAACGTCTCCAAAACATCACACCTGTGACATTTGTGTCACATAAAATTTGTTCTTTTTAATCTTCTCTAAACACTCCAAAATTTTGTCTACGTAGTCTTTTTTAGTCCCTGCATAATGAAGAAGTCAATAATACATCGAAATGAAGTAGTTAGCTTGTCATAGATCGAGACGGAGAGTTGCCGAGGAATCGAAAAACTGACTTTGGAAAGAGAACCAGAGATTATCTTGCGTGGCGTGCAAAACCACGCAAGAGCTAAAACTACATGTTCAGAAGGATATTTGAATCTCATTCCTCGAACAACTGAACAGTTGTCAGCGCATAACCGTGAAGTGGCCGGGTCCCAGTATTAAACTTACCTACAATCTTGACGTCATCTTCGTAGACTGAATCGATGTACTCAGCTGTAGTGGCCCAGTAGACACGATGGAGGGCGTACAGTTCGTCAGCGAGGCCGAACATGTGCGACGCCTCTGGCTGCCGCTCCTTGCACAGCGCACTGAAGTCGTCGTCAGAGGAGAGGCTCCACGGCTGATACTGCAGCAGGCGTTCACTCAACAGCGGCCGCCTGTAGCGCACAAGGTGCCAGGTTAAAAGTTAAAAAGCTAGCATGTATAGTTTATGCAAGAACGTACAAGTATTCAGAACGGATTTCCACTCAGCAGTGGATGAGAAACTTCCTGGCAGATGAGTACTGTGTTCCAGACTGGGACACAAACCTGGAACCTTTTCATTCTTTAAAGGATGCATAGTAACACAGCAAACAACCGCAAATTCATTGGTCTTTTTAGCATTTTAGCGCATCGATATTTCATCTTTAGATTTCAGAGCACTTGAGTGAGACACCGATTATAACTATTTCTTGCAGGTCATCCACTCCGTTCTGTGCTGCTATATCGTTTTAAGTGGTTTCAGACACATCAAACAGCAGAACTGCAGCGCTTGCCGCAGAATACCTCTTTTCTTTAAAGAAGAATTTCGTATGCATTGCAAGAGAGTGAACATTTGATATTTATGTTAAGGATATGAATGACTTGTTCAAATTTGTTATAGATGATTTTAGACGCTGACATGTAGACATGACTGTCATGAGCTGAAGCAAAATCTTCCACGTTACCACTTGAAAATGGCTCAAAAGGTCGAAACTGCAATTGTAAAACAATTTTTAAAGTCAATGGCGAATATGACGTCCTTATAAAAATAGACATCGAGCTGGGCAGGCAGGAACCGGGAGCCGCCGTCGCAGCCTTACTTCCGCCAGTAGCTCAGCCGCTGCCTTCCAGCCGTCACAGAAGCTCCCCTGCACGGCTGGCGGGAGGATGGGCACTGCAGTGACCAGAGGCCTCGCGAGTTGCCTCCTGGGCGAATCCTCACTCTGCAGTGGAGAGTGCAGTCACTTGAAACGTCGCGGATCCGACACACGGCTCTGACCTGCCAGGGAGTTTCCTATCTGCTTTAGGTGATGTGACATCTGCGAAAATTCTCCGTAAAGACTGTATGACAGCTGAAAGCAGAACTCCCACAGGAAGAAGAGCTCTATGGACAAACATGAGTCTACCGTCAGGCAGGTCCACTTATTCAGTCCCTTTCAGCTAATCCGACGGCTAAGGACAGCGCGATACGATGACTTAAACTATTTCAAATCCGTCTTTGCAAATACCAAACATGTGTTTTTATTTCACAATAGGTCTTTCGTTTTACTCATTATACCCTTATCAGTTGTGGCATTTTTATAATGTTTCCACTTACATCCGGCAGTGTGCATCCCACCGTCTCACACTGCTATGCTTGACGTGCAGAAGTACATGTCTCCTGACGTAAAACTTGACAAAATGACGCTTCACTATTGCATACAACTGTTTGTTTACTTGGCTCTGAAGCATTCGCTCGGTCTCGCTTCGTGATTGGTTGGTGCGGGTCTCTCGTTTGGCGGTGAAAATTATCATACAGAAATTGTTGGCCGTAAGACTTTGTCCTAAGGTCAGTGTTCCGTACATCGATTCGATGCATCTGTGTCAGGTACATCTTATCATGAGAATGGAGCCCTCAGAATCGGGTATGAGACAATTTTTTCCTATTTAATCTAGCCCATTAACGATGGAAAGTTTCCATACTGCCAGATACAATGCAGAACAATCAGTACTCCCTGTACTCCTTGTAGTATGGTCCTTGGTTATCACTGTTACTTGACAACGACGTTTTCAATTAAAGCATGAAGCTGCATCATAATGAGTTCCGTGTGATGTCTGGGTCTCCAGTTGGACCGGAAAGCTGTCTCGGAGCAAAAGAACATCCTCTGAGAAAGTTCTTACGAGCAAAACATTCGAAGCCATAATCTGTGACGAGAGGGTTCCTTTTCCTCACTACCTCTGCTCCCTGCTGAGTTCTCGGTGTCCGGCACAGAGAGCACGCGCAGTGCCACGTGTCATTCAGCTCGCTCAAACGGGCGACATGTCTGGAACCGGCATCAGTGTGTTCAGGCAGAGTTGCACTACGTTTCATTTTGTTTATTTTATGTGCGACAACAAATTATTAAGACAACTACGTACAGTTTACGAAAATGTATTTACTTGCGATGTTACCGAATTTACAACATGCGGAAAACTTTTCAGTTATACAAGTTAGGCGAACACTATGCTAACGAAATCTTAAGATTACATCCACTCCAAGCGGGAACTCTGTCATCAGAGTTCTCCAACACGAGATAATTTTGGTTAAATACGGCGCACAGTGTTCTGCTCGCTTATCAAGTACGGAAGCGGTCGACCGCTCTGTTCGTTACGAGAAACAGATCGCTAGGTTTGTAAGAAACCAGTTATTAATTTTTGTGATCCGCCTACGTATTTATAACGTACCGAACTATAAGACATGCTATCAAAAGACATCATGGTCAACATCTGGAAGTGTCAGTGACACCGTTGTTTGGTGTAGGCCTACACCGAAGTTTTCTCGTACGTTAGTCTGAAAACTTAGATCTATTAAAAAGCAGCAAGAATGTTTTAATTATAACTTCTTTTGAAAGGTCGTCCCCTCTTCTGTGGTGATTTTTTGGAGAGAAGTTCACCAGGCAAGTAATGTTCTTATTGTGAAACCCATATAAACTTCTACAGTGTCTCTGTTCAGCATTTTGTTGGGCTACATATATCTTTCATTGCCTTCGAAGCAGCATGAATTCTGCCATTACTGTCAAAAAGTATGTAAAACTTAACCTGAACAGAACTTACTCAACTCAAAGAATGCTAAAGAGCTCGTTTCAATGTTTTCCGATTGTGAGAAGCTCCTCTGGTTTATTTCATACGTAATCAGAGAACATTCTTTGTCTTAAGCAACATCCCTCACCTTTTTACTCACGTTGAGCACGTTCTCGGGTGGAGTATATTCTCTGACTCGTTTTACTCATGTTAACCTCAAAATGTCCTCCCAAAATTTCCAGTATGAAGTATATCATCCGTCACGCCCCACTATACTTCGCCAGCGCCTCAGCTCTCACCTGGACTCTCCCAGTGGTTCTTCGCCGATCATCTCCCACCCTTCGTCGTCGTCTTCATTGCTTCACCACTCACAGAGGGCCGTAGTCTGGCAGCCCCTTCGCCACTGCCTCCGTCAAATGCTCCACCACCGTCGCCGCCACCTGCGCCACCGTCGACTCCCTCTCCAACAGCGTCGCTGGCTCTGTCGCCAACACCGTCGCCAGCCCCCATCCGCGGCCCGCCCCATCGCCCCCACCACTGCCGGAGCCGCAAGTTCCAACCACATCCACCACCACTGTAGCTTCGTCACCGCCGTCATAAACTCCTGTCAGTGTCCTTATCTACACACAACTGGGGCCACCTATTACACCACAACCCTCATGCATGCAGTCATAAGACCAAACAAATGAAATAGAATAGATAAAACCTCACGATTCCAAATGAAACCCAGCCAAAAATGATTTCACTAAATTTACGGACATGAAACCAATAATTCCTCTCAACTATCGTCTTTTGTATCTACATCTACATACATGATCCGCAAGCCACCGTGCGGTGCGTGGCGGAGGGTACCTTGTTCCACAACTAGTCGTTTTCTTTCCTGTTCCACTTGCTGACAGAGCGAGGGACAGACGCCTGTCCATATGCCTCCTTAGGAGCCGTAATTCCTCGTTTCCTGTCTTCGTGGTCGCTACCAGGAATGTATGCTGGCGTCATTAGCATCGTTCTGCAGCCAGGTTCTCTGAGCAGAAGCATATACGTAACACTTGCATGCTAATCGAAACTCCGGTAAGAAATCTACCTGCTCCCCCTGAATTGTTTCGATGCCTTCTTTCAATCCGACCTGGTGCAGATCCCAAACGCTCGAGCAATGCTGAACAAGAAGTCGCTCTGGAGTCCTATACGGGGTCTCCCTCACACAGGAACCACACTTTCACAAAACTCTCACAATAAACCGAAGCCGACCGTTGGCCTACCCTATCAGAATCCTCACACGTTTATTCCATTTCATCTCGCTTCGCAACATTACGCCCAGATACTTCAACGAAATGACTCTGGTAAGCAGGACACTTGGACTGCCGTATCCGGATATTACGGGTTCGTTTTTGCTACTCATCCGCTTTCTTCTACAGCCACCTGCCATTCATTACACCAACTAGAAATTTTGTCGACGTCATCTTGTGTCATCCTGCAGTCACTCAACTTATTCCATGTGCTCGTTCTTCCGTTAGCACCCCGCAATGGGACACCGTGTCAAATGTTTTCGAGAAATCTAGAAATATGGAATCTGCCTGTTGCCCTTCATCCGTAGCTCTCAGTGCATCATGCGAGAAAAGGAAAAGGTGAGTTTCACAGAAGCGATGCTTACCAAAACCGTGTTGATTTGTGCTCATAAGCTCCTTAGTCTGAAGAAAGTTGGTTATGTCCGAACTGAGAATATGTTCAAGGATTCTGCAGCAAACAGGTGTTAGGGATATTGGTCTGCAATTTTGTGGGTCCGTTCTTTTACCTTTCTTCACTTGCACTTTTTTTCCATTCGCTTGCTTCTTAGCGCTGATCGCCAGATTCGCGGTAAATGCAAGCTAAGTAAGGGGCCAGTGCCGCACACTACTCTTTGTAAAACCAAACTGGCACTCCACCCAGGCATTGCCACTTATTTATTTTCAGCTGTTTCTCTACGCCAGCGGTACTCATTACTATGATTTCCACACGGGACTCTGTGCGATGGTCAAAGGACGGCACGTTACTACCATTCTCCTGCGTGAACGATTTCTTAAACGAGGAATTTTTAACTTCGGCCTTACTTTTGGAATATTCTAGAGCCAAAGCAGACTGGTCAACGTGTGACTGAATGGAAGCGTTAGATCCGCTTAACGATTTTGCAGAGGAGCAAAACTTTTTCCGCTTCTCCGGTGGTAGCAGTTGTATGCTTCGCGCACAGATCTTTTCACAGACGCACGAATCTCTACAAATCTTGCTGTCCTCATTTGCGCGTTCTCTTTTGAACCGAGAATGTAACAGCCTTTCGTTCCTGAGCATTTTAGGAATTTTGTTATTAAAGCACGATGAGTGTTTTTCGCCCTTGATCCACTTAGTAGGCGCGTACTTTTCCGGATCACGATTTACAGTCTCTTTAAACTTTAGCCATAATTCCTCTATGGCCATAATTCTGGAATTAAATGATTGTATTTTATTGTCTAAGTGAGAGCTGACAACTGCATATCAACTCTCCTAGCCTTCTTGACTGATTTACTGACTTTTGTAACCATAGTCGCTATGATGAAATCACGATCACTAATCCCCATCTCTATGCTGACGCCATCGATAAGGTCGTGCCTGTTTGTCCTGGCTGCCGAACTAGCTGCTCAACACGGTTTTCGGAAAACGTGTTCAAAAGTCCTTCACAAGACTGTCTGTCTGCACGACCTGCAGTGAATCCATAGACGTCCCAGCCTATACTCGGTAGGTTAAGGTCACCGCCAGCTAGTGTCGCGTGATCTGGATATTTATGCAATGCTGACTATTTACCTTCTTTGAATGGCTCCACATCTGTCCCAGCGGAGTCGGGTGGGTGGTAAAAACATCCAACAACTGATATGGTTTCACCTAGTCCTGTTATGTGCGACCACGTAACTTCACTATTGCACTCAAATGCAACCTCAGTAAAGAGAATATTTTTTGTCAACTGCAATGAACACTTCCCCTCCTACGGCGTCGAATGTCTTTCCGATAAACATTCCAAGACTCGCTAAATATCTCAAAGTTTTTTTACTTAGGGTCTTAGCCAGCTCTCAATTCAAGAATAATTTGAGGCTGAGAGCGTTCATGGAGGAGAGATAATTTGGGAACTATGTTACAAATACTTCGACAGTTGACTGATAAAAGTTTCAGAGTCGAACTGACTTTACTCTGAAAGCTATCTGATTTCCCTAAATGTGTACCAACTGGCGAGTGTTCATGAGAGTACCTCAAACTACTGGCTAGCCTGAAACCCCCCATGTGCACTCCACAAGTTCTCTGCTATCGGATTAGCTGCTTCCTTTGTGTAGTGCACCCCTGTCTTGAAATCTACCCATCTCCGATTTTCAGTTCACCTTCCCAATCACTGTTACCTTCATTCCCACTGCCTGACACAATATCGATCGTTTTATCCCGTCACACTATCTGCATGTGTCCGTACACAGTGAATCAGTAACCCACTCACAGTTCTGATGACAGATGTGGAGTAGCAAACCAAAAATCCCCACACAATAAACATCGTGGAGTAACAATACCGTTCCTCAAAAACATGCATGCTGCCAAGCCAACAGGCCGCGCACCCCGCCAACCCCCCCCCCAACCCCCAAATCCCACTGGCTATACAAATGCGCCTGTTGAAATAACTTATTTGCGAATTCTTTTGCTAAGTTGGGAAGCAAGTAAGGAAGCAGTATGCGCGCCGCCAAGCCATCAGACACACCAGCCCCCAAGCAGCAATTAAAATAGTCGCTGTTAATTATATTAGCAGGTGTGACACCCCCGCCTCTGACGGCGTGCATTACAGCGGATTTTTTTTTTTTTTACCCTGGATTTCCTTCAGGACACTCTTTTACTGCTGCCACACAGCACTGCTTGTGGTTTAATTATTATGTAATGCTCCAATTATTTGAATGCTGCCCAATTGCGACGATTTGTGTGTGTGTGTGTGTGTGATCTGTAAATTTCTGTTTTGCTTTGTCAGTCAGGAAGCTAGGGTTGCAACAATATTACAGTGAAGCATGCTAACTGAGGAAGTGCAGCCAGGAAGCAAACAGCTGAACATGGATGTTCGCCATGTCAAAATTTTTTGGTGCCTCCAGGCGCCTGTGTGAGGCTGTGCTTATTGTGTCCTTGGCGTACAATGTGTCTGCTGCCCTGTGTCCCACGCTCTTCACACTTTCCTTTTTTTTTATTTTTACATTCTATAGAAATCCCTCCACGTTTTTGGCAGCCACTTCAACTGTAACACTACGTTATGTGAGTGGGCGGCACAAGTGGCAGAGTGGATTTATGCGGCATTAGGCATGTCTAGCAGTTCTGCTATGTCTGTCTCTCATCTACTGTATTACAGTGGATTTCTTGCCTTTGATTCTCATATGACAACTTGTTGTTGGCACCACACAGCACAGCATATGGTACTGATTATTGTAATGCTCCAATTGTCGGAAATTTCGATGCACGTGTTTGATCTGTACGTTCCTGTTTTCTTGACAGACAGCATGACTGATATTAGACACCACACCGACGAGTGTCTTTTTTTCTAGCCACCATGTTGCTCGACTACCATTCTACAATTTGGTTTCTCCACTTTATTATTCAGTAGCGCCGAATGTTATGGAAGTTCTTCCTTCTTGCCTCACCACAGACTTAGTGGTTGTATTCTCCTTTTGAGTCTCCACTTCACTGCCTATACAACGTTTTTGTGTGTTCTGAATTGTAGTAAATGTACCATCTACACACTATGTATATATATTACTTTCCTCTATCCTCCTCCATTCACTTTATAGTTATGTTACCTGTTACTTTCGTTCCTTCCTTACTTCTCTCCGACGTTTCATCTTTGCCCCATACATTCTCCCTCTTCTCACCATGGCTTCCTTCTCCTCCTCTCCTCCTTCCCCATATTACTATCCTCTTCAACTCTCTCAAACATACTTTCCTCATACACTCCCTCCCTTCTTTCTACGTACTGCTTTTTCTCCTCCCCATCTCTTTTTTTCTGCATTACAGCATGCAAGCAAAGCAGTCTATTCAAGTTCTGTAGTTACTACACACAACTCAGCTGCAAAAGCATCTATTACTGAACTTGCAAGAGATACCTTGCATGGAGAAGTGACTACTTACGCAAAACAAACTCTGTACATTAGAGATACTGTGCATGCAAGAGCTGCAGCACACACTATTCATGTTCTATCAGCTAAAACTGCTGAATGTGAAGTTCTTCTTATTCATTTCAGTATATCTGTACACACATGTGTTACTGTATACATAAAGGTTGCTGCAAATGAGACAGTTACCAAATGTACTAGAGTTATGGCATCCACAAGGTTAATCACAAAGTCTGTTGTCCTCGCAAGCTGTACTGTCCTTGCAAGCTGTGCTGTCCTCGCAAGCTGTGCTGTCCTCGCAAGCTGTGCTGTCCTCGCAAGCTGTGATGTCCTCTCAAGCTGTGATGTCCTCTCAAGCTGTGCTGTCCTCGCAAGCTGTGCTGTCCTCGCATGCTGTGCTGTCCTCGCGAGCTGTGCTGTCCTCGCAAGCTGTGCTGTACTTACAAGCTGTGCTGTCCTGGCAAGCTGTGCTGTCCTTGCAAGTTGTGCTGTCCTCACTACTTGTGCTGTCCCTGCAAGGTGTGCTTCCCTCGCAAGGTATGCTGTCCTTGCAATGTGTGCTGTGGTGTCCTCAAAAAGTGTGCTATGTTCACAAGGTCAGATACACTAACTACGTGTTCTGTCATTGTGAGGATTGCCGGTGTCAATATCTGTGCTGTCAATGTAAGCTGTACTGTCCTCACAGGTTTTGTACTCATCACAAGGTGAGGAGGAATGGCATGGCACAATATGCACTTATCAGAAAATGTGTTTTTCCTCCCAACATGTTGTACCTTAATATGATGTTCTGTCCTCGCTTGTTTAACGGTCCTGAAAATATTTGCTATTCTCATAAGATACGCTGTCCTCAAAAAGTATGCTGTGGCACAAGGTGTGTTGTCCTCGAAAGATGTTCTGTCCTCGCAAGTGTCCTCTCAAGCTGTGCTGTCCTCGCAGGCTGTGCTGCCCTCGCAAGCTGTGCTGCCCTCGCAAGCTGTGCTGTCCTCACAAGCTGTGCTGTCCTCACAAGCTGTGCTGTCCTCACAAGCTGTGCTGTCCTCACAAGCTGTGCTGTCCTCGCAAGCTGTGCTGTCCTCGCAAGCTGTGCTGTCCTTGCAAGCTGTGCTGTCCTCGCAAGCTGTGCTGTCCTTGCAAGCTGTGCTGTCCTTGCAAGCTGTGCTGTCCTCGCAAGCTGTGCTGTCCTCGCAAGCTGTGCTGTCCTTGCAAGCTGTGCTGTCCTTGCAAGCTGTGCTGTCCTCGCAAGCTGTGCTGTCCTTGCAAGCTGTGCTGTCCTCACAAGCTGTGCTGTCCTCGCAAGTTGTGCTGTTCTAGCAACTTGTACTGTACTCGCAACTTCTGCTGTCCTTGCAGGTTGTGCTGTCCTCGCAACTTTTGCTGTCTCCGCAAGGTGTGCTTCCCTCGCAAGGTCTGCTGTCCTTGCAATGTGTGCTGTGCTGTCCTCAAAAAGTATGCTATGGTCACAAGGTCAGATACACTAACTACGTGTTCTGTCATTGTGATGATTGCCGGTGTCAATATCTGTGCTGTCAACGCAAGCTGTACTGTCCTCACAGGTTTTGTACTCATCACAAGGTGAGCAGGAATGGCATGGCACAATATGCACTTATCAGAAAATGTGTTTTTCCTCCCAACTTGTTGTACCTTAATATGGTGTTCTGTCCTTGCTTGTTTAACGGTCCTGAAAATATTTGCTGTTCTCATAAAATACGCTGTCCTCAAAAAGTATGCTGCTGCACAAGGTGTGTTGTCCTCGAAAGATGAGCTTTAATTGCAGGCTTTTTTGTCCTTGCAAGGGGTCTGCATTCTGTGCAAGGTGAGCTGTCCTCACTGGTTGTGCTGTCCGTGAAAATTATTCTGTCCCCCACATGGTGAGCTGTACTGCCAACATGTGCTAACCTCATAATGAGTGCAGCAATCAGAAGGCATGCAGTCATTGGAACATAAAATTTTTCAGAAAATACGCCATCTTCATATATTGTCCTAACCCTCACAAAGTGTACTAACATTAGAAGGCATACTCTCCTCTTAGGGTGTGCCTCCCTTACAAAATGTCCTCTCATTCCAACATGTGCTCTCCCTTTAAGGTGTGCAGACTGCCTAAAGTGAGCTGTCTTCTGCATAGCTGCCATCTTCTTAACGCTTGATGTCCTCAGCAGGTGTGCAATTTTATTGGTATATTGTCTTCTGAAGGTCTCTTTGCAGGGCGAACTGTCTTCACATGGCATGCTAACTTCACAGGTGTGCTGTCTTCAATAGGTGTGCAGTGCTTGTGAGGTGTGCTGTCCTTGCATGGTGTGCCATTCTCACATGGTGTGCCATTCTCACATCCTGTGCCAACCTCACATGGTGTGCCATCCTCACATAGTGTGCCATCCTCGCATGGTGTGCCACCTCGCATGGTGTGCCAACCTCACATGGTGTGCCATCCTCACATGGTGTGCCATCCTCACATGGTGTGCCATGTTCGCTTGGTGTGCCATGTTCGCTTGGTGTGCCGTCCTTGCAAGGTGTGCCGTCCTTGCAAGGTGTGCCGTCCTCGCAAGGTGTGCCATCCTCGCAAGGTGTGTCATCCACGCAAGGAGTGCTGTCCTCGCAAAGAGTGCCGTCCTTGCAAGGAGTGCCAACCTTGCTAGGTGTGCTGTCCTCACATGCAATGCATGAGAAGCCCCCCCCCCACATTGCAGAGCAAGCTCAGCTCACATTGTGTGATTCTACCAACCCAAGATGTTCTGTCCTCACATAATGTGCTGTCCTCAGTAGGGATGCTGCCCTCAAAAGGAGTGGTGTCCACGCTTCACATTCTGTCATTCAATAGAGTCACTTCCTAATAATATGTGCCATCTCCAATCACTGTAGTCTCTCGCAATCTGTACTGCTTTTCGAATGTGTGCTGCACCTGGAAGGTGTGCTTTCCTTTCATGGTGAGCTGTGGGCTGCGCTGACAAGAGCTACTGATATCAGAATGTATGCTCCTCTAAGTGTAGCAACGTGTCTCTTTCTTAAATGTATATTCCTCACAATCTGGGATTATTTCATTAAGAGTACCATCCCACAAGGTGTACTGACTACAAGTCATGCTGCTTGGACATGGTTTGCAGTCCTTACACTGCATGACGTCCACACAGATCTTCTCACTTAATAGCAGTGATGAAATCAGACTAGGCAGTAATAACAGTGTCTGCAGACTTTGCAAGAGGTGCAGCCTTTTTAAGGGGTGCAGCCCTTGCAAAGAGTAAGACTTTCAATGAGTGCAGCCTTCACAATGAGTGCAGCCTTCACAATGAGTGCAGCCTCTGCAGGGAGTGCAGCCTCCACACGGAGTACACACTTCGCAAAGAGTGCAGTCTTTGCATGCAGTGCGGCAGTTTACGCATAGGGTGCAGCCCTCAAACAGAATGCAGCTTTCACACAGAGTGCAGCCATTGCAAAGAGTGCAGCCATCGCAAGGAATGCAGCCTTCGCAAGGAGTGCAGCCTTCACAAGGAGTGCAGCCTTCACAAGGAGTGCTGCCTTCACAAGGAGTGCTGCCTTTGCACGTAGTGCAGCATCCGCATGGAGTGCAGCCATCACATAGGGGGCAGGCATCGCAAGGAATACACCCTTCAAAAGGAGTGTACCATTTGCATAGTGCCTTCGCATGGACTGCTGCCATCACAAGGAGTGCTGCCTTCGCAGGGTGAGCTGCCTTTGCAAGGAGTGCTGCCTTCGCAAGGGGTGGTGCCTATGCACAGAGTGTTGCCTTCGCAAGGAGTGTTGCCTTCGCAAGGAGTGTTGCCTTCGCAAGGAGTGTTGCCTTCGCAAGGAGTGCTGCCTTCGCAAGGTGTGCTGCCTTCGCAAGGAGTGCTGCCTTCGCAAGGAGTGGTGCCTTCACAAGGAGTGGTGCCTTCACAAGGAGTGGTGCCTTCGCAAGGAGTGGTGCCTTCGCAAGGAGTGGTGCCTTCGCAAGGAGTGCTGCCTTCGCACAGAATGCTGCATTTGCACAGAGTGCTGCCTTCGCAAGGAGTGGTGTCTACGCACGGAGTGCTGCCTTTCCACAGAGTGCTGCCTTTGCAAAGATTACTATCTTCGCACGGTGTGCTGCCTTTGCACAGAGTGCTGCCTTTGCACAGAGTGCTGCCTTTGCACAGAGTGCTGCCTTTGCACAGAGTGCTGCCTTCGCAAGGAGTGCTGACTTCGCAAGGAGTGCTGACTTCGCAAGGAGTGCTGACTTCGCAAGGAGTGCTGCCTTCGCAAGGAGTGCTGCCTTCGCAAGGAGTGCTGCCTTCGCAAGGAGTGCTGCCTTCGCAAGGAGTGCTGCCTTTGCAAGGAGTGCTGCCTTCGCAAGGAGTGCTGCCTTAGCAAGGAGTGCTGCCTTAGCAAGGAGTGCTGCCTTAGCAAGGAGTGCTGCCTTAGCAAGGAGTGCTGCCTTAGCAAGGAGTGCTGCCTTAGCAAGGAGTGCTGCCTTAGCAAGGAGTGCTGCCTTAGCAAGGAGTGCTGCCTTCGCAAGGAGTGCTCCCTTAGCAAGGAGTGCTGCCTTCGCAAGGAGTGCTGCCTTCGCACGTAGTGCTGCCTTCGCACGGAGTGTTGCCTTCGCACGGAGTGCTGCCTATGCACGGAGTGCTGCCTTTGACAGAGTGCTGCCTTCGCAAGGAGTGCTGCCTTCGCAAGAAGTGCTGCCTTCGCAGGGAGTGCTGCCTTCGCATGGGGTGGCGCCTTCGCAAGGAGTGCTGCCTTCGCAGGGAGTGCTGCCTTTGCAAGGAGTGTTGCCTTCGCAAGGAGTGCTGCGTTCACAAGGAGTGCTGATTTCGCAAAGAGTGCTGCCTTCGCAAGGAGTGTTGCCTTCACAAGTAGTACTGCCTTCGCAAGGAGTGTTGCCTTCACAAGTAGTACTGCCTTCGCAAGGAGTGCTGCCTTGGCAAGGAGTGCTGCCTTTCAAGGAGTGCTGCCTTCGCTAGAAGTGCTGCCTTCGCACGGAGGGTTGCCTTCGCAAGGAATAATGCCTTCGCAAGTACTGCTGCCTTCGCAGGGAGTACTGCCTTTGCAACGAGTGCAGCCTTCCAATGAGTGCTGCCTTTGCAAGGAGTGCTGCCTTCGCAAGGAGTGCTGCCTTTGCAGATAGTGCTGCCTTCGCACAGAGAGCTGCCTTCGCACGGAGTGCTGCCTTCGCAGGGAGTGCTGCCCTTGCTCAGAGTGCAGCCTTCCAATGAGTGCTGCCTTTGCAAGGAGTCCTGCCTTCGCAAGGAGTGCTGCCTTCGCTAGGAGTGCTGCCTTCACACAGAGTGCTGCCTTTGCACGGAGTGCTGCCTTTGCACGGAGTGCTGCCTTTGCACGGAGTGCTGCCTTTGCACGGAGTGCTGCCTTTGCACGGAGTGCTGCCTTTGCACGGAGTGCTGCCTTTGCACGGAGTGCTGCCTTTGCACGGAGTGCTGCCTTTGCACGGAGTGCTGCCTTTGCACGGAGTGCTGCCTTTGCACGGAGTGCTGCCTTTGCACGGAGTGCTGCCTTCGCACGGGATCTGCCTTTACACAGAGTGCTGCCTTCACAAGGAATGCTGCTTTCGCATGGAGTGCTGCCTTTGGACAGAGTGCTGCCTTCGCGAGGAGTGCTGCCTTCACTAGGAGTGCTGCCTTCGCAGGGAGTTCTGCATCCTTAAGGGGTGGTGCCTACGCAAGTAGTGCTGCCTTCGATGGAGTGCTGTCTTCGCACGGAGTTCGGCTTTCGCACGTAGTGCGTCCTTCATACGGAGTGTTGCTTTTCACAGAGTGCTGCCTTCGCAAGGAGTGCAGTCTTCGCAAGGGGTGCTGCCTAAGCACGTAGTGCTGCCTTCGCGCTGAGTGCTTCCTTCAAACGGAGTGCAGCCGTCGCACGCAGTGCTGCCTTCGCAAGGAGTGCTGCCTTCGCACAGAATGCTGCCTTCGCACAGAGTGCTGGTTCGCACAGAATGCACCCTTTGCACGTAGTGCTGCCTTCGCAGGGAGAGCTGACTTCGCATGGAGTGCTGCCTTCGCGAGGAGTGGTGCCTTCGCAAGGAGTGGTGCCTTCGCAAGGAGTGGTGCCTTCGCAAGGAGTGGTGCCTTCGCAAGGAGGGCTGCCTTCCCAAGGAATGCTGCCTTCCCAAGGAATGCTGCCTTCGCAAGGAGTGCTGCCTTCGCAAGGAGTGCTGCCTTCGCAAGGAGTGCTGCCTTCGCATGGAGTGCTGGTTCATACGGAATGCAGCCTTTGCACGTAGTGCTGCCTTCACAGGGAGAGCTGTCTTCGCAAGGAGTGGTGCCTTCTCAAGGAGTGCTGCCATCGCACAGAGTGCTGCCTTCGCACGGAGTGCTGCCTTTGCATGGAGTGCTGCCTTCGCCCGGAGTGCTGCCTTCGCGCGGAGTGCAGGCTCCGCACAGAGTGCTGCCTTTGCAGGGACTGCTGCCTTCGAAAGGAGGGAGTGCTGCCTTCGCAAGGAGTGCTGCCTTCGCCAGGAGTACTGCCTTCGCTAGGAGTGCTGCCTTCGCAAGGAGTGCTGCCTTCACAAGGAGTGCTGCCTTCGCAAAGAGGGCTGCCTTCGCAGGGAGTGCTGCCTTCGCAAGGGGTAATGCCTTCGCAAGTAGTTCTGCTTTCGCAGGGAGTACTGCCTTTGCAAGGAGTGCTGCCTTCCAAGGAGGGCTGCCTTCGCAAGGAGTGCTCCCTTCGCAAAGAGTGCTGCCTTCGCAAGGAGTGCTGCCTTCACAAGGAGTGCTGCCTTCGCACGGAGTGCAGCCTTCACACATAGTGCTGCCTTCACATGGAGTGCTTCCTTTGACAGAGTGCTGCCTCCGCAAGGAGTGCTGCCTTCGCAAGGAGTGCTGCCTTCGCAAGGAGTGCTGCCTTCGCAAGGAGTGCAGCCTTCGCAAGGAGTGCTGCCTTCGCAAGGAGTGCTGCCTTCCCAAGGAGTGCTGCCTTCGCAAGGAGTGCAGCCTTCGCAAGGAGTGCAGCCTTCGCAAGGAGTGCTGCCTTTGCAAGGAGTGCTGCCTTTGCACAGATTGCTGCCGCCGCACGGAGTGCAGCATACGCACAGAGTGCTGCCTTCGAAAGAGGTGCTGCCTTCGCAGGGAGTGTGCCTTCGCATGGGGTGGCGCCTTCGCAAGGAGTGCTGCCTTCGCAGGGAGTGCTGCCTTTGCAAGGAGTGTTGCCTTCGCAAGGAGTGCTGCTTTCACAACGAGTGCTACCTTCGCAAGGAGTGCTTCCTACGCAAGGAGTGTTGCCTTCGCAAGTAGTACTGCCTTCGCAAGGAGTGCTGCCTTCGCAAGGAGTGCTGCCTTCCAAGGAGTGCTGCCTTCGCTAGAAGTGCTGCCATCGCACGGAGGGCTAAATTCGCAAGGAGGGTTCCCTTCGCAGGGAGTGCTGCTTCGCAAGGGGTAATGCCTTCGCAAGTGCTGCTGCCTTCGCAGGGAGTACTGTCTTTGCAACGAGTGCTGCCTTCCAATGAGTGCTGCCTTTGCAAGGAGTGCTGCCTTCGCAAGGAGTGCTGCCTTCGCGAGGAGTGCTGCCTTCGCAACGAGGGCTGCCTTTGTAGGGAGTGCTGTCTTCGCAAGGGGTTTTGTTTTCGCCAGGAGTGCTGCCTTTGCAAGGAGTGCTGCCTTCGCAAGGAGAAATGCCATCGCAAGGAGTGCTGCCTTCGCAAGGAGTGCTGCCTTTGCACAGAGTGCTGCCTTTGCAGGGAGTGCTGCCTTTGCACTGAGTGCTGCCTCCGCAAGGAGTGCTCCCTTTGCATGAACTGTTGCCTTCGCAAGGAGTGCTGCCTTTGCAAGGAGTGCTGCCTTCGCAAGGAGTGCTGCCTTCGCTAGGACTGCTGCCTTCGAAGTTAGTGCTGCCTTCGCAGGGAGTGCTGCCTACGCAGGGAGTGCTGCCTTCGCAAGGAGAGCTGCCTTCGCAAGGAGTGCTGCTCTCGCAAGGAGTGCTGCCTTCCAAGGAGTGCTGCCTTCGCTAGAAGTGCTGCCTTCGCACGGAGGGCTGCCTTCGCAAGGAGGGCTCCGTTCGCAGGGAGTGCTGCCTTCGCAAGGGGTACTGCCTTCGAAAGGAGTGCTGCCTTCGCAAGGAGTGCTGCCTTCACTAGGAGTGTTGTCTTTGCAAGGAGGGCTGCCTTCGCAATGAGGGCTGCCTTTGCTAGGAGTGCTGCCTTTGCTAGGAGTGCTGCCTTCGCAAGGAGTGCTGCCTTCGCAAGGAGTGCTGCCTTCGCAAGGAGTGCTGCCTTCGCAAGGAGTGCTGCCTTCGCAAGGAGTGCTGCCTTCGCAAGGAGTGCTGCCTTCGCAAGGAGTGCTGCCTTCGCAAGGAGTGCTGCCTTCGCAAGGAGTGCTGCCTTCCCAAGAAGTGCTGCCTTGGGACAGAGTGCTGCCTTCCCTAGGAGTGCTGCCTTCGCAAGGAGTGCTGCCTTCGCAAGGAGTGCTGCCTTCGCAAGGAGTGCTGCCTTCGCAAGGAGTGCTGCCTTCGCAAGGAGTGCTGCCTTCGCAAGGAGTGCTGCCTTCGCAAGGAGTGCTGCCTTCGCAAAGAGTGCTGCCTTCGCAAAGAGTGCTGCCTTCGTTAGCAGTGTGCCTTCGCAAGGAGTGCTGCGTTCAGAAGGAGTGGTGCCTCCGCAAGGAGTACTGCCTTCGCAAGGAGTGCTGCCTTTGCAAGGAGTACTGCCTTCGCAAAGAGTGCTGCCTTCGCAAGAAGTTCTGCCTTCGCTAGGAGTGCTGCCCTCACAAGGAGGGCTGCCTCCGCAAGGAGGGCTGCCTTCGCAGGGAGTGCTGCCTTCGCAAGGAGTGCTGCCTTCGCAAGGAGTGCTGCCTTCGCAAGGAGTGCTGCCTTCGCAAGGAGTGCTGCCTTCGCACGGAGTGCAGCCTTCGCACAGATAGCTGCCTTCACACGGAGTGCAGCCTACGCACAGTGTGCTGCCTTCGCAATAAGTGCAGTCTTCGCAGGGAGTGCTGCCTTCGCATGGGGTGGTGCCTTCGCAAGGAGTGCTGCCTTTGCAGGGAGTACTGCCTTTGCAAGAGGTGTTGCCTTCGCAAGGAGTGCTGCGTTCACAAGGAGTGCTGCCTTCGCAAGGGGTGCTGCCTTCGCAAGTAGTGCTGCCTTCTCAGGGAGTACTGCCTTTGCAACCAGTGCTGCCTTCCAATCAGTGCTGCCTTCGCAAGGAGTGCTGCCTTAGCAAGGAGTGCTGCCTTCGCAAGGAGTGCTGCCTTCGCAATGAGGGCTGCCTTTGCAGCGTGTGCTGGCTTCGCAAGGGGTGGTGCCTTCGCAAGGAGTGCTGCCTCTGCAAGGAGAGCTGCCTTCGTAAGGAGATATGCCTTCGCAAGGAGTGCTTCCTTCGCTAGGAGTGCTGCCCTTCTAAGGAGAGCTGCCTTCGCAAGGAGTGCTGCCATCACTAGGAGTGCTGCTTCGCAAGGAGGGCTGCCTTCGCGCTGAGTGCTTCCTTCAAACGGAGTGCAGCCGTCGCACGCAGTGCTGCCTTCGCAAGGAGTGCTGCCTTCGCACAGAATGCTGCCTTCGCACAGAGTGCTGGTTCGCACAGAATGCACCCTTTGCACGTAGTGCTGCCTTCGCAGGGAGAGCTGACTTCGCATGGAGTGCTGCCTTCGCAAGGAGTGGTGCCTTCGCAAGGAGTGGTGCCTTCGCAAGGAGTGGTGCCTTCGCAAGGAGTGGTGCCTTCGCAAGGAGGGCTGCCTTCCCAAGGAATGCTGCCTTCCCAAGGAATGCTGCCCTCGCAAGGAGTGCTGCCTTCGCAAGGAGTGCTGCCTTCGCAAGGAGTGCTGCCTTCGCATGGAGTGCTGGTTCATACGGAATGCAGCCTTTGCACGTAGTGCTGCCTTCACAGGGAGAGCTGTCTTCGCAAGGAGTGGTGCCTTCTCAAGGAGTGCTGCCATCGCACAGAGTGCTGCCTTCGCACGGAGTGCTGCCTTTGCATGGAGTGCTGCCTTCGCCCGGAGTGCTGCCTTCGCGCGGAGTGCAGGCTCCGCACAGAGTGCTGCCTTTGCAGGGACTGCTGCCTTCGAAAGGAGGGAGTGCTGCCTTCGCAAGGAGTGCTGCCTTCGCCAGGAGTACTGCCTTCGCTAGGAGTGCTGCCTTCGCAAGGAGTGCTGCCTTCACAAGGAGTGCTGCCTTCGCAAAGAGGGCTGCCTTCGCAGGGAGTGCTGCCTTCGCAAGGGGTAATGCCTTCGCAAGTAGTTCTGCTTTCGCAGGGAGTACTGCCTTTGCAAGGAGTGCTGCCTTCCAAGGAGGGCTGCCTTCGCAAGGAGTGCTCCCTTCGCAAAGAGTGCTGCCTTCGCAAGGAGTGCTGCCTTCACAAGGAGTGCTGCCTTCGCACGGAGTGCAGCCTTCACACATAGTGCTGCCTTCACATGGAGTGCTTCCTTTGACAGAGTGCTGCCTTCGCAAGGAGTGCTGCCTTCGCAAGGAGTGCTGCCTTCGCAAGGAGTGCTGCCTTCGCAAGGAGTGCAGCCTTCGCAAGGAGTGCTGCCTTCGCAAGGAGTGCTGCCTTCCCAAGGAGTGCTGCCTTCGCAAGGAGTGCAGCCTTCGCAAGGAGTGCAGCCTTCGCAAGGAGTGCTGCCTTTGCAAGGAGTGCTGCCTTTGCACAGATTGCTGCCGCCGCACGGAGTGCAGCATACGCACAGAGTGCTGCCTTCGAAAGAGGTGCTGCCTTCGCAGGGAGTGTGCCTTCGCATGGGGTGGCGCCTTCGCAAGGAGTGCTGCCTTCGCAGGGAGTGCTGCCTTTGCAAGGAGTGTTGCCTTCGCAAGGAGTGCTGCTTTCACAACGAGTGCTACCTTCGCAAGGAGTGCTTCCTACGCAAGGAGTGTTGCCTTCGCAAGTAGTACTGCCTTCGCAAGGAGTGCTGCCTTCGCAAGGAGTGCTGCCTTCCAAGGAGTGCTGCCTTCGCTAGAAGTGCTGCCATCGCACGGAGGGCTAAATTCGCAAGGAGGGCTCCCTTCGCAGGGAGTGCTGCTTCGCAAGGGGTAATGCCTTCGCAAGTGCTGCTGCCTTCGCAGGGAGTACTGTCTTTGCAACGAGTGCTGCCTTCCAATGAGTGCTGCCTTTGCAAGGAGTGCTGCCTTCGCAAGGAGTGCTGCCTTCGCGAGGAGTGCTGCCTTCGCAACGAGGGCTGCCTTTGTAGGGAGTGCTGTCTTCGCAAGGGGTTTTGTTTTCGCCAGGAGTGCTGCCTTTGCAAGGAGTGCTGCCTTCGCAAGGAGAAATGCCATCGCAAGGAGTGCTGCCTTCGCAAGGAGTGCTGCCTTTGCACAGAGTGCTGCCTTTGCAGGGAGTGCTGCCTTTGCACTGAGTGCTGCCTCCGCAAGGAGTGCTCCCTTTGCATGAACTGTTGCCTTCGCAAGGAGTGCTGCCTTTGCAAGGAGTGCTGCCTTCGCAAGGAGTGCTGCCTTCGCTAGGACTGCTGCCTTCGAAGTTAGTGCTGCCTTCGCAGGGAGTGCTGCCTACGCAGGGAGTGCTGCCTTCGCAAGGAGAGCTGCCTTCGCAAGGAGTGCTGCTCTCGCAAGGAGTGCTGCCTTCCAAGGAGTGCTGCCTTCGCTAGAAGTGCTGCCTTCGCACGGAGGGCTGCCTTCGCAAGGAGGGCTCCGTTCGCAGGGAGTGCTGCCTTCGCAAGGGGTACTGCCTTCGAAAGGAGTGCTGCCTTCGCAAGGAGTGCTGCCTTCGCTAGGAGTGTTGTCTTTGCAAGGAGGGCTGCCTTCGCAGGGAGTGCTACCTACGCAGGGAGTGTTGCCTTTGCAAGGAGTGCTGCCTTTGCAAGGATTGCTGCCTTCGCAAGGAGTGCTACCTACGCAGGGAGTGTTGCCTTTGCAAGGAGTGCTGCCTTTGCAAGGATTGCTGCCTTTGCAAGGATTGCTGCCTTCGCAAGGAGTGCTGCCTTCGCAAGGAGTGCTGCCTTCGCACGGAGTGCAGCCTTCGCACATAGTGCTGCCTTCACAAGGAGTGCTTCCTTTGACAGAGTGCTGCCTTCGCAAGGAGGGCTGCCTTCGCAAAGAGTACTGCCTTCGCAAGGAGTGCTGCCTTTGCACAGAGTGCTGCCTTTGCAGGGAGTGCTGCCTTTGCACAGAGTGCTGCCTCCGGAAGGAGTGCTGCCTTTGCATGGACTGTTGCCTTTGCAAGGAGTGCTGCCTTTGCAAAGAGTGCTGCCTTCGCAAGGAGTGCTGCCTTCGCAAGGAGTGCTGCCTTCGCAAGGAGTGCTGCCTTCGCAAGGAGTGCTGCCTTCGCAAGGAGTGCTGCCTTCGCACGGAGTGCAGCCTTCGCACGTAGTGCTGCCTTCGCACGGAGTGCTGCCTTTGCACAGAGATCTGCATTCGCAGGGAGTGGTGCCTTCGTAAGAAGTGCTGCCTTTGCAAGGTGTGCTGCCTTTGCAAGGTGTGCTGCCTTCGCTAGGAGTGCTGCCTTCAAAAGGAGTGCTGCCTTCGCAAGGAGTACTGCCTTCGAAAGGAGTGCTGCCTTCGCAAGGAGTGCTGCCTTTGCAAGGAGTGCTGCCTTCGCTAGTTGTGTTGTCTTCGCAGGGAGGGCTGCCTTCGAGAGGAGGGCTACCTTTCGCAGGGAGTGCTGCCTTCGCAAGGGGTAATGCATACGCAAGTAGTGCAGGCTTCTCAGGGAGTACTACCTTTGCAACGAGTGCTGCCTCCCAATGAGTGCTGCCTTCGCAAGGAGTGCTGCCTTCGCAAGGAGTACTGCATTCGCAAGGAGTGCTGCCTTCGCAAGGGGTGGTGCCTTCGCAAGGAGTGCTGCCTTTGCAAGGAGTGCTACCTTCGCAAGGAGTGCTGCCTTTGCTAGGAGTGCTGCCCTTCTAAGGAGAGCTGGCTTCGCAAGGAGTGCTGCCATCGCTAAGAGTGCTGCTTTCGCAAGGAGGGCTGACTTCGCAGGGAGTGCTGCCTTTGCAAGGAGTGCTGCCTTCGCAAGGAGTGGTGCCTTCGCAAGGAGTGCTGCCTTCGCAGGGAGTGCTGCATCCGCAAGGAGTGCTGCCTTCGCAAGAAGTGCTGCCTTTGCAAGGAGCGCTGCCTTCGCAAAGAGGGCTGCCTTCGCAGGGAGTGCTGCCTTCGCAAGGGGTAATGCCTTCGCAAGTAGTTCTGCTTTCGCAGGGAGTACTGCCTTTGCAAGGAGTGCTGCCTTCCAAGGAGTGCTGCCTTCGCAAGAAGTGCTCCCTTCGCAAAGAGTGCTGCCTTCGCAAGGAGTGCTGCCTTCGCAATGAGGGCTGCCTTTGCTAGGAGTGCTGCCTTTGCTAGGAGTGCTGCCTTCGCAAGGAGTGCTGCCTTCGCAAGGAGTGCTGCCTTCGCAAGGAGTGCTGCCTTCGCAAGGAGTGCTGCCTTCGCAAGGAGTGCTGCCTTCGCAAGGAGTGCTGCCTTCGCAAGGAGTGCTGCCTTCGCAAGGAGTGCTGCCTTCGCAAGGAGTGCTGCCTTCGCAAGGAGTGCTGCCTTCCCAAGAAGTGCTGCCTTGGGACAGAGTGCTGCCTTCCCTAGGAGTGCTGCCTTCGCAAGGAGTGCTGCCTTCGCAAGGAGTGCTGCCTTCGCAAGGAGTGCTGCCTTCGCAAGGAGTGCTGCCTTCGCAAGGAGTGCTGCCTTCGCAAGGAGTGCTGCCTTCGCAAGGAGTGCTGCCTTCGCAAGGAGTGCTGCCTTCGCAAAGAGTGCTGCCTTCGTTAGCAGTGTGCCTTCGCAAGGAGTGCTGCGTTCAGAAGGAGTGGTGCCTCCGCAAGGAGTACTGCCTTCGCAAGGAGTGCTGCCTTTGCAAGGAGTACTGCCTTCGCAAAGAGTGCTGCCTTCGCAAGAAGTTCTGCCTTCGCTAGGAGTGCTGCCCTCACAAGGAGGGCTGCCTCCGCAAGGAGGGCTGCCTTCGCAGGGAGTGCTGCCTTCGCAAGGAGTGCTGCCTTCGCAAGGAGTGCTGCCTTCGCAAGGAGTGCTGCCTTCGCAAGGAGTGCTGCCTTCGCACGGAGTGCAGCCTTCGCACAGATAGCTGCCTTCACACGGAGTGCAGCCTACGCACAGTGTGCTGCCTTCGCAATAAGTGCAGTCTTCGCAGGGAGTGCTGCCTTCGCATGGGGTGGTGCCTTCGCAAGGAGTGCTGCCTTTGCAGGGAGTACTGCCTTTGCAAGAGGTGTTGCCTTCGCAAGGAGTGCTGCGTTCACAAGGAGTGCTGCCTTCGCAAGGGGTGCTGCCTTCGCAAGTAGTGCTGCCTTCTCAGGGAGTACTGCCTTTGCAACCAGTGCTGCCTTCCAATCAGTGCTGCCTTCGCAAGGAGTGCTGCCTTAGCAAGGAGTGCTGCCTTCGCAAGGAGTGCTGCCTTCGCAATGAGGGCTGCCTTTGCAGCGTGTGCTGGCTTCGCAAGGGGTGGTGCCTTCGCAAGGAGTGCTGCCTCTGCAAGGAGAGCTGCCTTCGTAAGGAGATATGCCTTCGCAAGGAGTGCTTCCTTCGCTAGGAGTGCTGCCCTTCTAAGGAGAGCTGCCTTCGCAAGGAGTGCTGCCATCACTAGGAGTGCTGCTTCGCAAGGAGGGCTGCCTTCACAGGGAGCGCTGCCTTTGCAGGGAGTGCTGCCTTCGCAATGAGTGCTGCCTTCGTGAGGAGTGCAGCCTTCGGACGTAGTGCTGCCTTTGCACGGAGTGCTGCCTTTGCACAAAGATCTGCATTCGCAGGGAGTGGTGCCTTCGCAAGAAGTGTTGCCTTCTTAAGGAGTGCTGCCTTCGCTAGGAGTGCTGCCTTCGCAAGGAGTGCTGCCTTCGCAAGGAGTGCAGCCTTCGCATGGAGTGCAGCATTCGCACGTAGTGCTGCCTTCCCACGGAGTGCTGCCTTTGCACAGAGATCTGCATTCGCAGGTTGTGGTGCCTTCGCAAGAAGTGCAGCCTTCGCAAGGTGTGCTGCCTTCGCTAGGTGTGCTGTCTTCAAAAGGAGTGCTGCCTTTGCAAGGAATACTGCCTTCGAAAGGAGTGCTGCCTTCGCAAGGATTGCTGCCTTCGCTAGGAGTGTTGCCTTCACAAGGAGGGCTGCATTCCAGAGGAGGGCTGCCTTCGCAGGGAGTGCTGCCTTCGCAAGGGGTAATGCATTCGCAAGTAGTGCTGCCTTCTCAGGGAGTACTGCCTTTGCAACGAGTGCTGCCTCCCAATGAGTGCTGCCTTCGCAAGGAGTGATGCCTTTGCAAGGAGTGCTGCCTTCGCAAGGAGTGCTGCCTTCGCAATGAGGGCTGCCTTTGCAGGGAGTGCTGCCTTCGCAAGGGGTGGTGCCTTCGCAAGGAGTGCTGCCTTTGCAAGGAGTGCTGCCTTCGCAAGGAGTGCTGCCTTCGCTAGGAGTGCTGCCCTTCTAAGGAGAGCTGGCTTCGCAAGGAGTGCTGCCATCGCTAGGAGTGCTGCTTTCGCAAGGAGTGCTGCCTTTGCAGGGAGTGCTGCTTTTGCAGGGAGTGCTGCCTTCGCAAGGAGTGGTGCCTTCGCAAGGAGTGCTGCCTTCGCAGGGAGTGCTGCATCCGCAAGGACTGCTGCCTTCGCAAGGAGTGCTGCCTTCGCAAGGAGTGCTGTCTTTGCAAGGAGCACTGCCATCGCAAGGAGTGCTTCCTTCGCTAGGAGTGCTGCCTTCGCAAGGTGGGCTGCCTTCGCAAAGAGGGCTGCCTTCTCAGGGAGTGCTGCCTTCGCAAGGGGTAATGCCTTCGCAAAGAGTGCTGCCTTCGCAAGGAGTGTTGCCTTCGCAAGGAGTGCTCCCTTCGCAAAGAGTGCTGCCTTCGAAAGGAGTGTTGCCTTCGCAATGAGGGCTGCTTCGCTAGGAGTGCTGCCTTCGCTAGGAGTGCTGCCTTCGCAAGGAGTGCTGCCTTCGCAAGGAGTGCTGCCTTCGCACAAGGTGCAGCCTTCGCACATAGTGCTGCCTGCACACGGAGTGCTTCCTTTGACAGAGTGCATCCTTCGCAAGGAGTGCTGCCTTCGCAAGTAGTGCAGCCATCGCAAGGAGTGCTGCCTTTGCAAGGAGTTCTGCCTTTGCACAGATTGCTGCCTTCGCACGGAGTGCAGCCTACGCACAGAGTGCTGCCTTTGCAAGAAGTGCTGCCTTCGCAGGGAGTGCTGCCTTCGCATGGGGTGGCGCCTTCGCAAGGAGTGCTGCCTTCGCAGGGAGTGCTACCTTTGCAAGGAGTGTTGCCTTCGCAAGGAGTGCTTCATTCACAAGGAGTGCTGCCTTCGCAAGGGGTGCTGCCTTTGCAAGTAGTGTTGCCTTCGCAGGTATTACTGCCTTCACATGGAGTGCTGCCCTCGCAATGAATGCTGCCTTCCAAGGAGTGCTGCCTTTGCTAGAAGTGCTGCCTTCGCACGGAGGGCTGCCTTCGCAAGGAGGGCTCCCTTCGCAGGGAGTGCTGCCTTCGCAAGGGCTAATGCCTTCGCAAGTACTACTGCCTTTGCAGGGAGTACTGCCTTTGCAACGAGTGCTGCCTTCCAATGAGTGCTGCCTTTGCAAGGAGTGCTGCCTTTGCAAGGAGTGCTGCCTTCGCAAGGAGTGCTGCCTTCGCAAGGAGTGCTGCCTTCGCAACGAGGGCTGCCTTTGTAGGGAGTGCTGTCTTCGCAAGGGGTTTTGCCTTCGCCAGGAGTGCTGCCTTTGCAAGGAGTACTGCCTTCGCAAGGAGAAATGCCTTCGCAAGGAGTGCTGCCTTCGCAAGGAGTGCTGCCTTTGCACAGAGTGCTGCCTTTGTGGGGAGTGCTGCCTTTGCACAGAGTGCTGCCTCCGCAAGCAATGCTGCCTTTGCATAGACTGTTGCCTTCGCAAGGAGTGCTGCCTTTGCAAGGAGTGCTGCCTTCACAAGGAGTTCTGCCTTCGCTAGGAGTGCTGCCTTCGCTAGGAGTGCTGCCATCGCAGGGAGTGCTGCCTACGCAGGGAGTGCTGCCTCCGCAAGGAGAGCTGCCTTCGCAAGGAGTGCTGCCTTCGCAAGGAGTGCTGCCTTCCAAGGAGTGCTGCCTTCGCTAGAAGTGCTGCCTTCGCACGGAGGGCTGCTTCGCAAGGAGGGCTCCCTTCGCAGGGAGTGCTGCCTTCGCAAGGGGTAATGCCTTCGCAAGTACTAATGCCTTACCAGGGGGTACTGCCTTTGCAACGAGTGCTGCCTTCCAATGAGTGCTGCCTTCGCAAGGAGTCCTGCCTTCAAAAGGAGTGCTGCCTTCGCAAGGAGTACTGCCTTCGAAAGGAGAGCTGCCTTCGCAAGGAGCGCTGCCTTCGCAAGGAGTGCTGCCTTTGCACAGAGTGCTGCCTTTGCAGGGAGTGCTGCCTTTGCACAGAGTGCTGCCTCCGCAAGGAGTGCTGTTTTTGCATGGACTGTTGCCTTCGCAAGGAGTGCTGCCTTTGCAAGGATTGCTGCTTTCGCAAGGAGTGCTGCCTTCGCTAGGAGTCCTGCCTTCGCTAGGATTGCTGCCTTCGCAGGGAGTGCTGCCTTCGCAAAGAGTACTGCCTTCGCAAGGAGTGCTGCCTTCGCAATGAGGGTTGCCTTTGCAGGGAGTGCTGCCTTCACAAGGGGTGGTGCCTTCGCAAGGAGTGCTGCATTCGCAATGAGGGTTGCCTTTGCAGGGAGTGCTGCCTTCACAAGGGGTGGTGCCTTCGCAAGGAGTGCTGCCTTTGCAAGGAGTGATGCCTTCGCAAGGAGTGCTGCCTTCGCTAGGAGTGCTGCCCTTCTAAGGAGAGCTGGCTTCGCAAGGAGTGCTGCCATCGCTAGGAGTGTTGCTGTCGCAAGGGGGACTGACTTCGCAGGGAGTGCTGCCTTTGCAGGGAGTGCTGCCTTCGCAAGGACTGGTGCCTTCGCAAGGAGTGCTGCCTTCGCAGGGAGTGCTGCATCCGCAAGGAGTGCTGCCTTCGCAAGGAGTGCTGCCTTCGCAAGGAGTGCTGCCTTTGCAAGGAGCGCTGCCATCGCAAGGAGTGCTGCCTTCGCTAGGAGTGCTGCCTTCGCAAGGAGGGCTGCCTTCGCAAAGAGGGCTGCCTTCGCAGGGAGTGCTGCCTTTGCAAGGGTTAATACCTTCGCAAGTAGTTCTGCTTTTGCAGGGAGTACTGCCTTTGCAAGGAGTGCTGCCTTCCAAGGAGTGCTGCCTTCGCAAGAAGTTCTCCCTTCGCAAAGAGTGCTGCCTTCGCAAGGAGTGCTGCCTTCGCAATGAGCGCTGCCTTCGCTAGGAGTGCTGCCTTCGCAAGGAGTGCTGCCTTCGCAAGGACTGCTGCCTTCGCAAGGAGTGCTGCCTTCGCAAGGAGTGCTGCCTTCGCAAGGAGTGCTGCCTTCCCAAGGAGTGCTGCCTTGGGACAGAGCGCTGCCTTCGCTAGGAGTGTTGCCTTCGTACAGAGTGGAGCCTTCGCAAGGAGTGCTGCCTTCGCAAGGTGTGCTGCCTTTGAAAGGAGTACTGCCTTTGCAAGGAGTGCTGCATTTGCAAGGAGTGCTGCCTTCGCTAGCAGTGTTGCCTTCGCAAGGAGTGCTGCGTTCAGAAGGAGTGGTGCCTCCGCAAGGAGTGCTGCCTTCGCAAGGAGTGCTGCCTTTGCAAGGAGTGCTGCCTTTGCAAGGAGTACTGCCTTTGCAAGGAGTGCTGCCTTCGCAAGGAGTGCTGCCTTCGCTAGGAGTGCTGCCCTCACAAGGAGGGCTGCCTTTGCAAGGAGGGCTGCCTTCGCAGGGAGTGCTGCCTTCGCTAGGAGTGCTGTCTTTGCAAGGAGTGCTGCCTTTGCACAGCGTGCTGCCTTTGCAGGGAATGCTGCCTTTGCACAAAGTGCTGCCTCCGCAAGGAGTGCTGCCTTTGCATGGACTGTTGCCTTCGCAAGGAGTGCTGCCTTTGCAACGATTGCTGCCTTCGCAAGGAGTGCTGCCTTTGCTAGGAGTGCTGCCTTTGCTAGGAGTGCTGCCTTCGCAGGGAGTGCTGCCTACGCAGGCAGTGCTGCCATCGCAAGGAGAGCTGCCTTCACAAGGAGTGCTGCCTTCGCAAGGAGTGCTGCCTTCGCAAGGAGTGCTGCTTTCGCTCGGAGTGCAGCCTTCGCACATAGTGCTGTCTTCACACGGAGTGCTTCCTTTGACAGTATGCTGCCTTCGCAAGGAGGGCTGCCTTCGCGGGGAGTGCTGCCTTCGCAGGGAGTGCTGGCTTCGCAAGGAGTGCTGCCTTCGCGAGGAGTGCTGCCTTCGCAAGGAGTGCCACCTTCACAAGGAGTGCTGCCTTCGCAAGGAGTGCTGCCTTCGCAATGAGGGCTGCCTTTGCAGGGAGTGCTGCCTTCGCAAGGAGTGGTGCCTTCGCAAGGAGTGGTGCCTTCGCAGGGAGTGCTGCATCCGCAAGGAATGCTGCCTTCGCAAGGTGTGCTGCCTTCGCAAGGAGTGCTGCCTTTGCAAGGAGCGCTGCCATCGCAAGGAGTGCTGCCTTCGCTAGGAGTGCTGCCTTCGCAAGGAGGGCTGCCTTCGCAGGGAGTGCTGCCTTCGCAAGGAGCGCTGCCTTCGCAAGGAGTGCTGCCTTCGCAAGGAGTGCTGCCTTCGCTAGAAGTGCTGCCTTCGCACGGAGGGCTGCCTTCGCAAGGAGGGCTCCCTTCGCAGGGAGTGCTGCCTTCGCAAGGGGTAATGCCTTTGCAAGTACTGCTGCCTTCGCAGGGAGTACTGCCTTTGCAACGAGTGCTGCTTTCCAATGAGTGCTGCCTTTGCAAGGAGTGCTGCCTTCGCACGGAGTGCAGCCTTCGCATGGAGTGCTGCTTTTGCTCAGAGTGCTGCCTTCGCAAGGAGTGCAGCCATCACAAGGAGTGCTGCCTTCGCAAGGAGTGCAGCCATCACAAGGAGTGCTGCCTTCGCAAGGAGTGCTGCCTTCGCAAGGAGCGCTGCCTTTGCACAGAGTGCTGCCTTTGCAGGGAGTGCTGCCTTTGCACAAAGTGCTGCCTGCGCAAGGAGTGCTGCCTTTGCATGGACTGTTGCCTTCGCAAGGAGTGCTGCCTTTGCAACGATTGCTGCCTTCGCAAGGAGTGCTGCCTTTGCTAGGCGTGCTGCCTTCGCTAGGAGTGCTGCCTTCGCAGGGAGTGCTGCCTTCGCTAGGAGTGCTGCCCTCGCAAGGAGGGCTGCCTTCGCAAGGAGTGCTGCCTTCGCTAGCAGTGTTGCCTTCGCAAGGAGTGCTGCGTTCAGAAGGAGTGGTGCCTCCGCAAGGAGTGCTGCCTTCGCAAGGAGTGCAGCCTTTGCAAGGAGTACTGCCTTCGCAAGGAGTGCTGCCTTCTCTAGGAGTGCTCCCCTCGCAAGGAGGGCTACCTTCGAGAGGAGGGCTGCCTTCGCAGGGAATGCTGCCTTCGCAAGGGGTAATGCCTTCGCAAGTAGTGCTGCATTCTCAGGGAGTACTGCCTTTGCAACGAGAGCTGCCTTCGCAAGGAGTGCTGCTTTCGCAAGGAGTGCTGCTTTCGCTCGGAGTGCAGCCTTCGCACATAGTGCTGTCTTCACACGGAGTGCTTCCTTTGACAGTATGCTGCCTTCGCAAGGAGGGCTGCCTTCGCAGGGAGTGCTGCCTACGCAGGGAGTGCTGCCTTCGCAAGGAGTGCTGCCTTCGCGAGGAGTGCTGCCTTCGCAAGGAGTGCTGCCTTCACAAGGAGTGCTGCCTTCGCAAGGAGTGCTGCCTTCGCAATGAGGGCTGCCTTTGCAGGGAGTGCTGCCTTCGCAAGGGGTGGTGCCTTCGCATGGAGTGCTGCCTTCGCAAGGAGTGCTGCCTTCGCAAGGAGTGTTGCCTTCGCAAGGAGTGCTGCCTTCACAAGGAGTGCTGCCTTCGCAATGAGGGCTGCCTTTGCTGGGAGTGCTGCCTTCGCAAGGGGTGGTGCCTTCGCAAGGAGTGCTGCCTTTGCAAGGAGTGCTGCCTTTGCAAGGAGATATGCCTTCGCAAGGAGTGCTGCCTTCGCTAGGAGTGCTGCCCTTCTAAGGAGAGCTGCCTTCGCAAGGAGTGCTGCCTTCGCTAGGAGTGCTGCTTTCGCAAGAAGGGCTGCCTTCGCTGGGAGTGATGCCTTTGCAGGGAGTGCTGCCTTCGCAAGGAGTGCTGTCTCCGCAAGGAGTGCTGCCTTTGCATGGACTGTTGCATTCACAAGGAGTGCCGCCTTTGCCAGGAGTGTTACCTTCGTACAGAGTGCAGCCTTCGCAAGGAGTGCTGCCTTCGCAAGGTGTGCTGCGTTTGCAAGGAGTACTGCCTTTGCAAGGAGTGCTGCCTTCGCTAGCAGTGTTGCCTTCGCAAGGAGTGCTGCGTTCAGAAGGAGTGGTGCCTCCGCAAGGAGTGTTGCCTTCGCAAGGAGTGCAGCCTTTGCAAGGAGTACTGCCTTCGCAAGGAGTGCTGCCTTCGCAAGGAGTGCTGCCTTCGCTAGGAGTGCTGCCCTCGCAAGGAGGGCTGCCTTCGCAAGGAGTGCTGCCTTCGCTAGCAGTGTTGCCTTCGCAAGGAGTGCTGCGTTCAGAAGGAGTGGTGCCTCCGCAAGGAGTGCTGCCTTCGCAAGGAGTGCAGCCTTTGCAAGGAGTACTGCCTTCGCAAGGAGTGCTGCCTTCTCTAGGAGTGCTCCCCTCGCAAGGAGGGCTACCTTCGAGAGGAGGGCTGCCTTCGCAGGGAATGCTGCCTTCGCAAGGGGTAATGCCTTCGCAAGTAGTGCTGCATTCTCAGGGAGTACTGCCTTTGCAACGAGAGCTGCCTTCGCAAGGAGTGCTGCCTTCGCAAGGAGTGCTGCCTTCGCAAGGAGTGGTGCCTTCGCAAGGAGTGCTGCCTGCGCAGGGAGTGCTGCGTCCGCAAGGAGTGCTGCCTTCGCAAGGTGTGCTGCCTTCGCAAGGAGTGCTGACTTTGCAAGGAGCGCTGCCATCGCAAGGAGTGCTGCCTTCGCTAGGAGTGCTGCCTTCGCGAGGAGTGCTGCCTTCACAAGGAGTGCTACCTTCGCAATGAGGGCTGCCTTTGCAGGGAGTGCTGCCTTCGCAAGGGGTGGTGCCTTCGCAAGGAGTGCTGCCTTCGCGAGGAGTGCTGCCTTCGCGAGGAGTGCTGCCTTCGCGAGGGGTGCTGCCTTCGCGAGGAGTGCTGCCTTCGCAAGGAGTGCTGCCTTCACAAGGAGTACTGCCTTCGCAATGAGGGCTACCTTTGCAGGGAGTGCTTCCTTCGCAAGGGGTGGTGCCTTCGCAAGGAGTGCTGCCTTCGAAAGGAGTGCTGCCTTCGCAAGGAGTGCTGCCTTCACAAGGAGTGCTGCCTTCGCAATGAGGGCTGCCTTTGCTGGGAGTGCTGCCTTCGCAAGGGGTGGTGCCTTCGCAAGGAGTGCTGCCTTTGCAAGGAGTGCTGCCATCGCTAGGAGTGCTGCTTTCGCAATGAGGGCTGCCTTCGCAGGGAGTGATGCCTTTGCAGGGAGTGCTGCCTTCGCAAGGAGTGAAGCCTTCGTAAGGAGTGCTGCCTTCGCAGGGAGTGCTGCATCCGCAAGGAGTGCTGCCTTCGCAAGGTGTGCTGCCTTCGCAAGGAGTGCTGCCTTTGCAAGGAGCACTGCCATCGCAAGGAGTGCTGCCTTCGCTAGGAGTGCTGCCTTCGCAAGGAGGGCTGCCTTCGCAAAGAGGGAGTACTGCCTTTGCAACGAATGCTGCCTTCCAATGAGTGCTGCCTTTGCAAGGAGTGCTGCCTTCGCAAGGAGTGCTGCCTTCGCAAGTACTGCTGCCTTCGCAACGAGGGCTGCCTTTGTAGGGAGTGCTGTCTTCGCAAGGGGTTTTGCCTTAGCCAGGAGTGCTGCCTTTGCAAGGAGTGCTTCCTTCGCAAGGGGTAATGCCTTCGCAAGTACTGCTGCCTTCGCAGGGAGTACTGCCTTTGCAACGAGTGCTGCTTTCCAATGAGTGCTGCCTTTGCAAGGAGTGCTGCCTTCGCACGGAGTGCAGCCTTCGCATGGAGTGCTGCTTTTGCTCAGAGTGCTGCCTTCGCAAGGAGTGCAGCCTTCACAAGGAGTGCTGCCTTCGCAAGGAAAGCAGCCTTCGCAAGGAGTGCTGCCTTTGAACAGAGTGCTGCCTTTGCAGGGAGTGCTGCCTTTGCACAAAGTGCTGTCTCCGCAAGGAGTGCTGCCTTTTCATGGACTGTAGCCTTCGCAAGGAGTGCTGCCTTTGCAACGATTGCTGCCTTCGCAAGGAGTGCTGCCTTTGCTAGGAGTGCTGCCTTCGCCTGGAGTGCAGCCTTCGCAGGGAGTGCTGCCTACGCAGGGAGTGCTGCCATCGCAAGGAGAGCTGCCTTCACAAGGAGTGCTGCCTTCGCAAGGAGTGCTGCTTTCGCTCGGAGTGCAGCCTTCGCACATAGTGCTGCCTTCACACGGAGAGCTTCCTTTGACAGTGTGCTGCCTTCGCAAGGAGGGCTGCCTTCGCAGGGAGTGCTGCCTACGCAGGGAGTGCTGCCTTCGCAAGGAGTACTGCCTTCGTGAGGAGTGCTGCCTTCGCAAGGAGTGCTGCCTTCGCAAGGAGTGCTGCCTTCGCAAGGGGTGGTGCCTTCGCAAGGAGTGCTGCCTTCGCAAGGAGTGCTGCCTTCGCAAGGAGTGCTGCCTTCACAAGGAGTGCTGCCTTCGCAATGAGGGCTGCCTTCGCTGGGAGTGTTGTCTTCGCAAGGAGGGCTGCCTTCGAGAGAAGGGCTGCCTTCGCAGGGAGTGCTGCCTTCGCAAGGGGTAATGCATACGCAAGTAGTGCAGCCTTCTCAGGGAGTACTGCCTTTGCAACGAGTGCAGCCTCCCAATGAGTGCTGCCTTCGCAAGGAGTGCTGCCTTCGCAAGGAGTGCTGCATTCGCAAGGAGTGCTGCCTTTGCAAGGAGTGCTGCCTTCGCAAGGAGTGCTGCCTTCGCTAGGAGTGCTGCCCTTCTAAGGAGAGCTGGCTTCGCAAGGAGTGCTGCCATCGCTAGGAGTGCTGCTTTCGCAATGAGGGCTGACTTCGCAGGGAGTGCTGCCTTTGCAAGGAGTGCTGCCTTTGCAAGGAGTACTGCCTTCCAAGGAGTGCTGCCTTCGCAAGGAGTGCTGCCTTTGCAAGGAGTGCTGCCTTCGCAAGGAGTGCTGCCTTCGCAAGGAGTGCTGCCTTCGCTAGGAGTGCTGCCCTTCTAAGGAGAGCTGGCTTCGCAAGGAGTGCTGCCATCGCTAGGAGTGCTGCTTTCGCAATGAGGGCTGACTTCGCAGGGAGTGCTGCCTTTGCAAGGAGTGCTGCCTTTGCAAGGAGTACTGCCTTCCAAGGAGTGCTGCCTTCGCAAGGAGTGCTCCCTTCGCAAAGAGTGCTGCCTTCGCAAGGAGTGCTACCTTCCCAATGAGGGCTGCCTTCGCAAGGAGTGCTGCCTTCGCAAGGAGTGCTGCCTTTGCAAGGAGTGCTGCCTTCGCAAGGAGTGCTGCCTTCGCAAGGAGTGCTGCCTTCACAAGGAGTGCTGCCTTCACAAGGAGTGCTGCCTTCGCAAGGAGTGGTGCCTTCGCAAGGAGTGCTGCCTTCGCAAGGTGTGCTGCCTTCGCAAGGAGTACTGCCTTTGCAAGGAGCGCTGCCATCGCAAGGAGTGCTGCCTTCGCTAGGAGTGCTGCCTTCGCAAGGAGGGCTGCCTTCGCAAAGAGGGAGTACTGCCTTTGCAACGAGTGCTGCCTTCACTAGGAGTGCTGCCTTCGCAATGTGTGATGCCTATGCAGGGAGTGCTGCCTTCGCAAGGAGAGCTGCCTTCGCAAGGAGTGCTGCCTTCGCAAGGAGTGCTGCCTTCCAAGGAGTGCTGCCTTCGCTAGAAGTGCTGCCTTCGCACGGAGGGCTGCCTTCGCAAGGAGGACTCCCTTTGCAAGGAGTGCTGCCTTCGCAAGGGGTAATGCCTTCGCAAGTACTGCTGCCTTCGCAGGGAGTACTGCCTTTGCAACGAGTGCTGCTTTCCAATGAGTGCTGCCTTTGCAAGGAGTGCTGCCTTCGCACGGAGTGCAGCCTTGGCATGGAGTGCTGCTTATGCTCAGAGTGCTGCCTTCGCAAGGAGTGCAGTCTTCACAAGGAGTGCTGCCTTCGCAAGGAGTGCTGCCTTCGCAAGGAGTGCTGCCTTTGCACAGAGTGCTGCTATTGCAGGTAGTGCTGCCTTTGCACAAAGTGCTGCCTCCGCAAGAAGTGCTGATTTTGCATGGACTGTTGCCTTCGCAAGGAGTGCTGCCTTTGCAACGATTGCTGCCATCGCAAGGAGTGCTGCCTTTGCTAGGAGTGCTGCCTTCGCTAGGAGTGCTGCCTTCGCAGGGAGTGCTGCCTACGCAGGGAGTGCTGCCATCGCAAGGAGAGCTGCCTTCACAAGGAGTGCTGCCTTCGCAAGGAGTGCTGCCTTCCCAAGGAGTGCTGCTTTCGCTCGGAGTGCAGCCTTCGCACATAGTGCTGCCTTCACACGGAGTGCTTCCTTCGACAGTGTGCTGCCTTCGCAAGGAGGGCTGCCTTCGCAGGGAGTGCTGCCTACGCAGGGAGTGCTGCCTTCGCAAGGAGTGCTGCCTTCGCGAGGAGTGCTGCCTTCGCAAGGAGTGCTGCCTTCGCAAGGAGTGCTGCCTTCACAAGGAGTGCTGCCTTCGCAATGAGGGCTGCCTTTGCAGGGAGTGCTGCCTTCGCAAGGGGTGGTGCCTTCGCAAGGAGTGCTACCTTCGCGAGGAGTGCTGCCTTCGCGAGGAGTGCTGCCTTCGCAAGGAGTGCTGCCTTCGCAAGGAGTGCTGCCTTCACAAGGAGTGCTGCCTTCGCAATGAGGGCTACCTTTGCAGGGAGTGCTGCCTTCGCAAGGGGTGGTGCCTTCGCAAGGAGTGCTGCCTTCGCAAGGAGTGGTGCCTTCGCAAGGAGTGCTGCCTTCACAAGGAGTGTTGCCTTCGCAATGAGGGCTGCCTTTGCTGGGAGTGCTGCCTTCGCAAGGGGTGGTGCCTTCGCAAGGAGTGCTGCCTTTGCAAGGAGTGCTGCCATCGCTAGGAGTGCTGCTTTCGCAATGAGGGCTGCCTTCGCAGGGAGTGATGCCTTTGCAGGGAGTGCTGCCTTCGCAAGGAGTGAAGCCTTCGTAAGGAGTGCTGCCTTCGCAGGGAGTGCTGCATCCGCAAGGAGTGCTGCCTTCGCAAGGTGTGCTGCCTACGCAAGGAGTGCTGCCTTTGCAAGGAGCACTGCCATCGCAAGGAGTGCTGCCTTCGCTAGGAGTGCTACCTTCGCAAGGAGGGCTGCCTTCGCAAAGAGGGAGTACTGCCTTTGCAACGAGTGCTGCCTTCCAATGAGTGCTGCCTTTGCAAGGAGTGCTGCCTTCGCAAGGAGTGCTGCCTTCGCAAGGAGTGCTGCCTTCGCAAGTAGTGCTGCCTTCGCAACGAGGGCTGCCTTTGTAGGGAGTGCTGTCTTCGCAAGGGGTTTTGCCTTAGCCAGGAGTGCTGCCTTTGCAAGGAGTGCTGCCTTCGCAAGGAGTGCAGCCTTCACAAGGAGTGCTGCCTTCGCAAGGAGTGCAGCCTTCGCAAGGAGTGCTGCCTTTGAACAGAGTGCTGCCTTTGCAGGGAGTGCTGCCTTTGCACAAAGTGCTGCCTCCGCAAGGAGTGCTGCCTTTTCATGGACTGTAGCCTTCGCAAGGAGTGCTGCCTTTGCAACGATTGCTGCCTTCGCAAGGAGTGCTGCCTTTGCTAGGAGTGCTGCCTTCGCCTGGAGTGCTGCCTTCGCAGGGAGTGCTGCCTACGCAGGGAGTGCTGCCATCGCAAGGAGAGCTGCTTTCACAAGGAGTGCTGCCTTCGCAAGGAGTGCTGCTTTCGCTCGGAGTGCAGCCTTCGCACATAGTGCTGCCTTCACACGGAGAGCTTCCTTTGACAGTGTGCTGCCTTCGCAAGGAGGGCTGCCTTCGCAGGGAGTGCTGCCTACGCGGGGAGTGCTGCCTTCGCAAGGAGTACTGCCTTCGTGAGGAGTGCTGCCTTCGCAAGGAGTGCTGCCTTCGCAAGGAGTGCTGCCTTCGCAAGGGGTGGTGCCTTCGCAAGGAGTGCTGCCTTCGCAAGGAGTGCTGCCTTCGCAAGGAGTGCTGCCTTCGCAAGGAGTGCTGCCTTCACAAGGAGTGCTGCCTTCGCAATGAGGGCTGCCTTCGCTGGGAGTGTTGTCTTCGCAAGGAGGGCTGCCTTCGAGAGGAGGGCTGCCTTCGCAGGGAGTGCTGCCTTCGCAAGGGGTAATGCATTCGCAAGTAGTGCAGCCTTCTCAGGGAGTACTGCCTTTGCAACGAGTGCAGCCTCCCAATGAGTGCTGCCTTCGCAAGGAGTGCTGCCTTCGCAAGGAGTGCTGCATTCGCAAGGAGTGCTGTCTTTGCAAGGAGTGCTGCCTTCGCAAGGAGTGCTGCCTTCGCTAGGAGTGCTGCCCTTCTAAGGAGAGCTGGCTTCGCAAGGAGTGCTGCCATCGCTAGGAGTGTTGCTTTCGCAATGAGGGCTGACTTCGCAGGGAGTGCTGCCTTTGCAAGGAGTGCTGCCTTTGCAAGGAGTACTGCCTTCCAAGGAGTGCTGCCTTTGCAAGGAGTGCTGCCTTTGCAAGGAGTGCTGCCTTCGCAAGGAGTGCTGCCTTCGCAAGGAGTGCTGCCTTCGCTAGGAGTGCTGCCCTTCTAAGGAGAGCTGGCTTCGCAAGGAGTGCTGCCATCGCTAGGAGTGCTGCTTTCGCAATGAGGGCTGACTTCGCAGGGAGTGCTGCCTTTGCAAGGAGTGCTGCCTTTGCAAGGAGTACTGCCTTCCAAGGAGTGCTGCCTTCGCAAGGAGTGCTCCCTTCGCAAAGAGTGCTGCCTTCGCAAGGAGTGCTACCTTCGCAATGAGGGCTGCCTTCGCAAGGAGTGCTGCCTTCGCAAGGAGTGCTGCCTTTGCAAGGAGTGCTGCCTTAGCAAGGAGTGCTGCCTTCGCAAGGAGTGCTGCCTTCACAAGGAGTGCTGCCTTCCCAAGGAGTGCTGCCTTGGGACAGAGTGCTGCCGTCCCTAGGAGTGTTGCCTTCGTACAGAGTGCAGCCTTCGCAAGGAGTGCTGCCTTCGCAAGGTGTGCTGCCTTCGCAAGGAGTGCTGCCTTTGCAAGGAGTACTGCCTTCACAAGAAGTGCTGCCTTCGCAAGGAGTGCTGCCTTCGCTAGGAGTGCTGCCCTCGCAAGGAGGGGTGCCTTCGCAAGGAGGGCTGCCTTCGCAGGGAGTGCTACCTTCGCAAGGGGTAATGCCTTCGCAGGGAGTGCTACCTTCGCAAGGGGTGGTGCCTTCGCAAGGAGTGTTGCCTTCACAAGGAGTGCTGCGTTCACAAGGAGTGCTGCCTTCGCAAGGAGTGCTGCCTTCACAAGGAGTGCTGCCTTTGCTAGCAGTGCTGTCTTCGCAAGGAGGATTGCCTTCAAGAGGAGGGCTGCCTTCACAGGGAGTGCTGCCTTCGCAAGGGGTAATGCCTTCGCAAGTAGCGCTGCCTTCTCAGGGGGTATTGCCTTTGAACGAGTGCTGCCTTCCAATGAGTGCTGCCTTCGCAAGGAGTGCTGCCTTCGCAAGGAGTGCTGCCTTCGCAAGGAGTGCTGCCTTTGCAAGGAGTGCTGCCTTCGCAATGAGGGCTGCCTTTGCTGGGAGTGCTGCCTTCGCAAGGGGTGGTGCCTTCGCAAGGAGTGCTGCCTTTGCAAGGTGTGCTGCCTTCGCAAGGAGATATGCCTTTGCAAGGAGTGCAGCCTTCGCTAGGAGTGCTGCCCTTCTAAGGAGAGCTGCCTTCCTAAGGAGTGCTGCCTTCGCTAGGAGTGCTGCTTTCGCAAGGAGGGCTGCCTTCGCAGGGAGTGCTGCCTTTGCAGGGAGTGCTGCCTTCGCAAGGAGTGGTGCCTTCGCAAGGAGTGCTGCCTTCGCAGGGAGTGCTGAATCCGCAAGGAGTGCTGCCTTCGCAAGGTGTGCTGCCTTCGCAAGGAGTGCTGCCTTTGCAAGGAGCGCTGTCATCGCAAGGAGTGCTGCCTTCGCTAGGAGTGCTGCCTTCGCAAGGAGGGCTGCCTTCGCAAGGAGGGCTGCCTTCGCAGGGAGTGCTGCCTTCGCAAGGAGTAATGCCTTCGCAAGTAGTTCTGCTTTCGCAGGGAATACTGCCTTTGCAAGGAGTGCTGCCTTCCAAGGAGTGCTGCCTTCCAAGGAGTGCTGCCTACGCAAGGAGTGCTGCCTTCGCAAGGAGTGCTGCCTTCGCAATGAGGGCTGCCTTCGCAGGGAGTGCTGCCTTCGCATGGGGTGGTGCCTTTGCAAGGTATGCTGCCTTCGCAGGGAGTGCTGCCTTTGCACAGAGTGCTGCCTTCACAAGGAGTGATGCCTTCGCAAGGAGTGCTGCGTTCTCTAGGAATGCTGCCTTCACAGGGAGTGCTGCCTTCACAAGGGATGGTGCCTACGCATGTGGTGCTGCCTTCGCACGGAGTGCTGCCTTCGCAAGTAGTGGTGGATTCGCAAGGGGTGCTGCCTTCGCACGGAGTGCTGTCTTTGCACAGAGTGCTGCCTTTGCACGGAGTGCTGTCTCCGCACGGAAAGCAACCTTCGCAAGTAGTGCTTCCTTTGCACGGTATGCTGCCTTTGCAAGTAGTTCAGCCTTCGCAAGGAGTGCTGCCTTCTCAAGGAGTGCTGCCTTCTCAAGGAGTGCTGCCTTCGCAAGGAGTGCTTCCTTCACAAAGAGGGCTGCCTCAGCAGGGATGGCTGCCTTCGCATGTAGTGCTGCCTTTGCACGGAGTGCTGCCTTTGCACAGGGTGCTGCCGTCGCAAGGAGTGTTGCCTTCGCTAGGAGTGCTGCCTTCGCTAGGAGTGATGCCTTCACAGGGGGTGCTGCGTTTGCTAGGATTGCTGCCTTCGCACGGAGTGCTGCTTTCACTAGGAGTGCTCCCTTCGCAGGGAGTGCTGCCCTCGCACGGAGTGCTGCCTTCGCAGGGAGTGCTGCCTTCACAAGGGGTGGTGCCTTCGCAAGGAGTGCTGCCTTCGCAGTGAGTGCTGCCTTGCTAGGAGTGTTGCCTTCGCAAGGAGTGCTGCCTTTGCAAGGAGTGCTGCCTTCCAAGGAGTGCTGCCTTCGCAGGGAGTGCTGCCTTCCAAGGAGTGCTGCCTTCGCAACGAGTGTTGCCTTCACAAGGAGTGCTGCCTTTGGAAGGAGTGCTGCCTTCGCAATTAGGGCTGCCTTCGCAGGGAGTGCTGCCTTAGCAAGGGGTGGTGCCTTCGCAAGGAGTGCTGCATTCGCAAGGATTGCTGCCTTTGCACAGACTGCTGCCTTCGCAAGGAGTGCTGCCTTCGCAAGGAGTGGTGCGTTCGCTAGGAGTGCTGGCAAAAAACTAACATGCAACGAACAAATCGATAAAAGTTACGGGTTGGGCAGAGCAGAAAAATAAACAGGAAAACAAAAGTAAATTGGACTGCTTTACTGTAAACACGATATAGGCTTTCCAAAACTAAACTTCCTGCTTGTTTCGAAAGGAGGAAGACGCAATTTGCAGCTGTAATGAAGATGTGTTGGAAGTAGGATATATGTGTGTGTGGATATACCGCGAATCGCAGATCGATCGAGGAAGTTCGTGGCTGCAGTTGAAGGCATGGAAAATTATGGGTACAGCAATTCTACTACTATTTCCAACGATTTGGTTAAATGTATCGCATGTGTTTTTACGTAATTACTGTCTACTGAACTTCAAAGTTATAAGTCGCTCGTAACGCATTCCGTCATTTTGCCGTATTTAGCACTTTCTACCGTAGACAAAGTGTATTGGATGGCTCAGCACTCGACCATTACTGTCGCGTCACTTCTAGAACAAACAGGGTGGGGAAAAACAATTTGACCGAAGTGCAGAGCAGGAAGTCAGCATCAAATGAAGGAATTTCGGTATTGCAAGTGTCAGTTGAATATTTCGGGCGCTATGCCAACATGGCAACTGTGGTCACTTTGAACATTTGCTATGACATACATAATAGCAATAAGTGGCGGCTCCCTTCTTACTCACCTTTTTAAGACATATTGAAACATGAGACATGGACATCTGATTCTCTTCATCTCTAAAAACGTGCTGTGTCCTAAGTCAGCTAAGAGTTTGCAAATCGTGCCATCTCTGCAAATTCTGCTGTCTCTGCAATGCATGCTATCTTTGAAACGTGTGCTGTCTTTGCAAGGTGTGCTGTCTTTGCAAGATGTGCTGCCTTCGCAAGCAGTGCTGCCTTCACATGGCATGCTGCCCTACAAGGCATGATGCCTTCGCAAGGCGTGCTGTCTTTAAAAGGCGTCCTGCCTTCGCAAGGCATGCTGTCTTCGTGAGTCGTACTGTCTTGACAAGCCGTGGTGTCTTTGCAAGCCTTCTGTCTGTGCAAGGGGTGCAGTCTTTGCAAGGTGTGCTGTCTTGGCAAGGTGTGCTGTCTTTGCAAGGAGTGCTGATTTATTAAGGCCAGCTGTCTCAGCAAGGCATGCTTTCTCAGCAAGGCGTGCTGTCTTGGCAAGGCATGCTTTCTTGGCTATGTGTGCTCTCTGGGCAAAGTGTGCTGTCTTGGCAATGCATACTATCTTCGCTACGCATACTGTCTTATCAAGGCGTGCTGTCTACACATTGTGTGCTTTCTACAGATGGCGTGCTATCTACACATGGCATGCTGTCTGCAGATTTCGTTCAGTCTACACATGACATGCTGTCTACACATGGCATACTGTCTAAATATGTCTTTGGAAGACATTCTACCTACACAATGTGTTCTGTCTACACAAGGCGTGCTGTCTACATAAGACATGCTGCCTACACAAGGCGAGCTGTCTACTTAAGGATGGCTGTCTGCAAAAGGCGTGCTGTCTACACAAGGTGTGCTGTCTTCACAAGGCATGCTGCTTTCGCATGCCATGGCATCTTTTGAGGGCGTGCTGTCTTCGCTAGCCATCCTGTTTTCGCAAGGCATGCTGCTTTAGGAAGTTGTGCTGTCTTGGCAAGGCATGCTGTCTTGGCAAGGCATGCTGTCTTGGCAAGGTGTGCTGTCTTGGCAATGCATGCTGTCTTGGCAAGGCATGCTTTCTTGGCAAGGTGTGCTGTCTTGGCAATGCGTGCTGTCTTCTCAAGGCATGCTGTCTTGTCAAGGTGTCCTGCCTTGTCAAGGCATGCTGTTCTGGCTATGCAAGGTGTTTTGTCTGGGAATTGTGTTCCATCTTGGCAAGGTGTGCCATCTTTCAAATGTGTGCCATCTTTGCAAGGTGTGAATTCTTTGCAAGCTGCGAATTCTTTGCAAGGCATGCTGTATTTGCATGGTTTGCTGTCTTTGCAAGTTGTTCTGTCTTTGCAAGTCGTGCCATCTCTGCAAATTCTGCTGTCTCTACAATGCATGCTATCTTTGAAACGTGTGCTGTCTTTGCAAGGCATGCTGTCTTTGCAAGGTGTGCTGTTTTTGCAAGATGTGCTGTCTTCGCAAGCAGTGCTGCCTTCACATGGCATGCTGCCCTACAAGGCATGATGCCTTCGCAAGGCGTGCTGTCTTTAAAAGGCGTCCTGCCTTCGCAAGGAATGCCGCCTTCGCAAGGCATGCTGCCTTCTTGAGGTTGGCTGCCTCGACACGGAGTCCTGCTTTTGCTAAGCGTTCCTCCATCACAAGGCGTGCTGTCTTTCCAAGCCGCGCTGCCTTTGTAAGGCTATTTGTCTTCGCAAGGCGAGCTTTGTCACTACGAGTTCTGCATTTGCAAGGTGTGCTGTCCTCACAATGTGAGCTGATTTTGTAAGTCATTCTGCCTTTACGAGTTGTGCTGCCAATGCAAGTCGTGCTGTGTTGCCATGACATGCTGTCTTGGCAAGACATGCTGTCTTCGCAAGGTGTGCCATCTTTGCAAATCGTGCTGTCTACACAAGGTGTGCTATCTTCACACGGTGTACTGCCTTTGGAAATCGTACTGTCTTCGCTGTCTTGGAAAGGCAGCATGCACTATAAAGGAAATATGCACTATAAAACAAGCACACAATGGAATGGCAGCACAAGCTGCAAAGGCAGCACATGCTGCAATGGCTGCATATGCTAAAAAGGCTGCATATGCTACAAAGGTTGCACACCATGCAAAGGATGCAAATGCTGCAACAGCAGCACATGATGCAATGGTAGCACACACTACGAAGGCAGCACATGCTACAAAGGCGGCGCACAATACTAGGCAACACACACTGCAAAGGCAGCCCATGCTGAGAAAGGCAGCACAAACTGAAAAGTCAGCACATATTGGAAAGGCGTCACACAATGGCAAGGTACTGCACACTGAAACCCAGCATGCACTGGGAAGCAAGCATACAATGAAATAACAACACACTGTAAAGTGTCACAATGTGGATAGGCAGCACACACTGAAAGGCTGCAAACACTAGAAAAGCAGAAGACAATGGACGGGCGCCTTTGAAATCTTCTGCCAAAATGATATTACCTTAATGAAATCTGAAGAGAGGGACAATTTCGTATTTAAAGAAACTCTGCTCGTTTACGTCGTTTACTGCTACCAGGTGGAACATATACACTCCTGGAAATTGAAATAAGAACACCGTGAAATCATTGTCCCAGGAAGGGGAAACTTTATTGACACATTCCTGGGGTCAGATACATCACATGATCACACTGACAGAACCACAGGCCCATAGACACAGGCAACAGAGCATGCACAATGTCGGCACTAGTACAGTGTATATCCACCTTTCGCAGCAATGCAGGCTGCTATTCTCCCATGGAGACGATCGTAGAGATGCTGGATGTAGTCCTGTGGAACGGCTTGCCATGCCATTTCCACCTGGCGCCTCAGTTGGACCAGCGTTCGTGCTGGATGTGCAGACCGCGTGAGACGACGCTTCATCCAGTCCCAAACATGCTCAATGGGGGACAGATCCGGAGATCTTGCTGGCCAGGGTAGTTGACTTACACCTTCTAGAGCACGTTGGGTGGCACGGGATACATGCGGACGTGCATTGTCCTGGTGGAACAGCAAGTTCCCTTGCCGGTCTAGGAATGGTAGAACGATGGGTTCGATGACGGTTTGGATGTACCGTGCACTATTCAGTGTCCCCTCGACGATCACCAGTGGTGTACGGCCAGTGTAGGAGATCGCTCCCCACACCATGATGCCGGGTGTTGGCCCTGTGTGCCTCGGTCGTATGCAGTCCTGATTGTTGCGCTCACCTGTACGGCGCAAACACGCATACGACCATCATTGGCACCAAGGCAGAAGCGACTCTCATCGCTGAGTACGACACGTCTCCATTCGTCCCCCCATTCACGCCTGTCGCGACACCACTGGAGGCGGGCTGCACGATATTGGGGCGTGAGCGGAAGACGGCCTAACGGTGTGAGGGACCGTAGCCCAGCTTCATGGAGACGGTTGCGAATGGTCCTCGCCGATACCCCAGGAGCAACAGTGTCCCTAATTTGCTGGGAAGTGGCGGTGCGGTCCCCTACGGCACTGCGTAGGATCCTACGGTCTTGGCGTGCATCCGTGCGTCGCTGCGGTCCGGTCCCAGGTCGACGGGCACGTGCACCTTCCGCCGACCACTGGCGACAACATCGATGTACTGTGGAGACCTCACGCCCCACGTGTTGAGCAATTCGGCGGTACGTCCACCCGGCCTCCCGCATGCCCACTATACGCCCTCGCTCAAAGTCCATCAACTGCAGATACGGTTCACGTCCACGCTGTCGCGGCATGCTACCAGTGTTAAAGACTGCGATGGAGCTCCGTATGCCACGGCAAACTGGCTGACACTGACGGCGGCGGTGCACAAATGCTGCGCAGCTAGCGCCATTCGACGGCCAACACCGCGGTTCCTGGTGTGTCCGCTGTGCCGTGCGTATGATCATTGCTTGTACAGCCCTCTCGCAGTGTCCGGAGCAAGTATGGTGGGTCTGACACACCGGTGTCAATGTGTTCTTTTTTCCATTTCCAGGAGTGTATATTAAATAGCCAGGTGTTGTAAACAGTACAAGCTACAACTGTATTACATGTGAGTTTTCAACGTGATCCACTATTATGCCCTCTTTCGCGAGTATCACGGTCTCTAATTCATCTCCAGTTCCAGCATTAATTACAGCACTATATCCCAATACATCGTGTAGTGCAGTATCCTTTACTTCTGTAACTAGAATAATATCAGTGTTTGCCTCATACATAAAGTCTTTCAACCTACTTGCTTTTAGGGAGCTCCCTATGCTGTTTATGGATTCATAATGTATCACATTTTATAAACTCAACTCTTTCATCGCATGCAGTCAGTATGAAAGCTATGGATAAGTGTCACATACGTATCCACCTCTGTCGCTTAGTTTGGATGAGGTAACCATTCCCGCCCCCCCTTGCAATCTTAGTAAGCATCCAGCGAAAATCGTGCACAGACACACATGTGAAACTCTTAAATTGACCGAATTAGTTCGATAGCTGTGATTCAGGGCCTAGTGTAATGCCACCATGTGTTTGAAACCTCCGCAAAGAATTCTGTTGCATGGTTCATACCGATGTCTCGATATCGCCATCGTGTAACTTACAGCAAGTATTTTATTCTTGTCGCTCACCTACATTAAGGAAAATGGGAAACATTTACCACCTTCCGATATTGTTGTCATTGTTAGTAAGTAGAATGAAAGTAGTCTCTGGTCAGGAGAAACTAAAAGCGATTATTTGTTTCCACAGACAGAGCTTAACAATTCGTATCAGTACACTGTCCCATCCAAGGGGCAGATTCGTTACTCTGTCGTATGCATATAACGAGATAACATAAAGACTTTACGTCACAGCTACTCAGTTTATGGGGCCAGGTAACCTACACACATCGACATGATTCACTTCTTGTTTGCTGAGATAATATAAATTTCGTAAGTAAAATGACATTGCAAGTTGTTGTTGTAGTGAACATCTTCCAAAAGCTTAATGCAAAGACACACATGGTCATCCTGACTGACGACGCGAGGAAGTAAATTGACTGGCTCGGTTAAGAGGTGTATATAATTTTGATTCGTTTCACAATAGATTGACGTAGAATGGTCATTTTTGAAAGTTTCGGCGAACAATACAGTTAAGACTTTGATTACGACACATGCATTACATTCTTGTAAAGCTATTGTATTAATCGTGTGCTACTTTCGATATTAATCGCAATTGCAGAAAGCAGCAATGAATATGTCTCGTCTCGTTTCTCCGATCGTTTCCCGTACTGTGCGACCCACAGAGCTCTATCGCTGCATCAGCGGTCGATTGTTGCTGTTGCCGCCACGGAATGATGGCAGTTAAATTCAAATTTCCTCCAAGTATAAGGGATTCTACGATATAAATGAAAATGGAAAGAAGTAACGAAAGCGGCAACTAGCAGTCAAACTCAACGTTCCTGGTGGTTTAATGCTATGACAATTTTAAACAATAAACTACGCAGTGGAACTGAGAGCTATCACAGGAATCTGCAATATACCCTCGATGGACAAGCTGATTAAAGTTTTCGTCCTTGCCACTTCTCATTTTACAGACAACTGATTCTGACTACTTCTTATGAACTGCACTTAACTGAGGCCATAACTCTTGTCCAAGTCGTCTTATTGTATTACTACTATCGTATCTTTCTTATGTAAAGAACGAGCAAAATAGCAGTTTTCATTTTCTGTTGCGGCATAGGAATGATTATGTGATTACTTCTATATGCAATTCATCTGTAACTTTATGAACTCAATATTTAGTAAGAGGGCCAACCGAATTACATACTGCACAGTGTGAATAATTGCTGCAATTTTGGTGGCAACAACAACAAACAACTAGTCAGTGCCGAGATTTGGCTGTAGAATAGTGGCAACACAGAGCTACCGTTGCAGCCGAGTGGTTCATGAAACCTTGGCCGTGACCACAGCGGCTGAGGCGCGTCTACAGCCGTAGCAACCGCACAGCAGCCCACACTGAGGTGTGACGTCACACGGCACCCCTGTCTCGGTTGACCACCCACAACGTGTTTCGCTACATTTGATCAATTCACTATTTGCTCATACCTGAAACGTTAGTAAGTTTTTTTTGTGATCGGTATGAACAAATGAAACGTGTTGTATAATACTCCCCTACGAGGGACATTACTATTAACAATTTTACATTCAATTTTTATCAATAGCTTATTTGCTAGTTACCCCATTTCCTCTTTCTACGCTCAGTTAGCGTCAAGCAAATCACGCGTACCTTCGAAACTTGGACCTTTTTACCAGGTACATCTCTAGAAGTATTAGGTACATAACATGTCTTTGTAATTTACACGCAGAACTTAATTATCTACGAAAAAGACAGACGTCAATCCTTATCTCTGTTTAAGATACGCGTCGGAATCTCTCCCTACTGGAAGCGGCGAACGTATGTCCGAAACCCCGCCCATAGCTGATCCCCGCATATACTGCCGATTGCAACGTGCGCGCCCAGTGGTCACTGATCAGTTACGCCATTGTAATCTGTCCAGAGTGAGTTGTTTCGCCGCCCACAGATTATTACAGAACGTGCACGGCCTTTATATCCAGTTTATGTATTTTAGACTTTCCGTTTCAAGGTTTGCCAAATAGCAGTCGCTCCCAGTCCATGTTTCACGACCGCTTTCTTTGCAGTCTGCCGCCGATTGTGAACTTTGCTCCTTTTCCAGTCACATAACGTATCTTCCAACGTTGGTTCTAATGACTGATGCCTCTTGTTACTCCGTGCCATGAATGGTTATCTGCATTCCGAATAGCTAAATGAAAATTAATGCAACGTAGACTATTATTTTAAACTGATGGAAGTAACAGTTCTTAGCGAGTAGCCTCGAACCCGATATTCAATTCAGAGTTTACCTCGGACGAGAAAAAACGTTCTGTGTAGTGTTGAAAGCTGTGACGAAAAAAGGAATCTATTTATTTCCATTCTCTACAAAGGCAGTACAAAAAAATCAACTTATCCCATATCTGTAATACAAATTTATTTGAAAGCGCTGGCCATCGCTACGGTCGTACGAAGGCAATCCAAAGTTTAATCCACACCGCCAGACTGCGTTATGCGATACTCTCTGGCGCTGTGTGCTGACGGATTTGAAATCGCAGCCGCCTGTCTCTGTGACGTGGCAGTCTTGTTCGCTCACAGTTATTTCATATTTCGTGTTACCTCCTTTCATGCTAAAAGACCGCAGCCTTCTTTCCACGCATACAAAAACAGATTTCTATTTTTTTTATTCATTTCACGAAAATGCGTGATTCGCGCCGAACCAGCGATATGGAAAGACACGTTCTATTGGCGCCTCGCGTGGCAGAAGACGTTGACTGCGAAAGGAGTTTCGGAGGACGCAGTGCAGCCGTCGGTCGACAGATGGCAGTAGGCGACTTGCAGTGTCCGGCAGTGATATAAACAATAAGAAGCTAAAAAGAAATAAAAAGCGCGGAAAAGAGTAACATGTCTACTGGGCATCTTGTGACACGCGGCGATCAAGACATTGTATATAATAGTGCACACGAAAATTCTGATAGCCTTTTGTTGAGAATTGTAAATATCGAAAGCGGGAGAAATGTTAAGCGTAAAAATAAAATCTTTGCTTCTCTGTGTTTCCGTTTTGTAGCAGGAATGGTATGTTAATATTCACTTTCATTGCGTGAAACAAAAAGTAAAACATTCCTTAGCAGTTCTACATATGTCTACCGAGTGTATTTTTCACAAACCGATCTTCCACCACCGCTTGTGGTTCGTCATGTAAACACTATCATATCGGTTTTCGAAATGCGGTTACCGGTTACGGATTTTTTGCTGTATTTTAAAGGTAAAACACACTACCACAACATTTCATCATTTTACCGTTTGTAGCAGAATCATTTCATCAGAGACCAAGTAAGTATCGAACTCCTGGGAATGCGGTCAGCGCTCTAGTCGGCTCATCTCTGGCATGAACGACGGTGCACGATGACAAAATCTCGCTTAAACAGCACTGCTTAAGTTATGCCTTTTTTCACATACGTGGCACACACGTCTCTGGATGACTTCCAAACGGGTCGTCCCCCCATGTTCCGCCACGTCACTCGAATACCAGCACTGGTTACACGAAATCGCCAAATAATGACATTGTATTGACTTTGAACGTATTTCATTATGCTTGCAGATCTTAGTAACTTTAGAAGCCGAATGTGTTTTTCTGTTGATTCTCCCTCTTCTGCAGCCCACAGAGCTTTGTCAGTGCCCCAGCCATTGATTATTGGTGCTAGCCTTCCGCAACGTCGATTTTATTAAGTAAATGAAAACGGAGGAAAATGATAATAATTGCACAACCACCAGTCAAACGTAACGTTTAGCGAAGTTATAGGCGAGCAAAGCCTTAAGCCATGAATTACGACAATGGGGCACACATAACCGTTATTGCATAAATGCACATTCAGAGTTGGGCCTTCCACGCACAGTGTCGCAAAAGTTACCGTTATGTCCAAACGAAATTACGCATCGTATTCTTCGATGAAAAATGCCACTGACTTCCACTAATCACTTGTGGCGTAATGTCTTCATAACACTTCCACCTCACTACAATAAACGGTTGTGAGCTCTATTACACATTCTGTCCGATGTAGAAGCACTTCAATATTTCCGCAATAGTAATTTAGGAGATACTCAAAGCTGTCACCTTTGGTCCTCTTAATTATAACGTCAGTATTCACATATGTTATGTGAGCGTCGACCACCGGTTTGCTCACACGGAGAGATGATGATTTATTGTCATCAAACAGCACATGTGGAAACCGAATCACCAAAATCGTCGTTCATCCGAACATGAGTTAACTATCGTATTCGGCTCTAGAAAACTGTACTTATTGATAAAAGCGACAGTAATTTCCGTAACCGTTCTATTTCCATAGCTAAATGTTTCGTCAACTGTTAATTGCATTCTTCTTAGTTCAAGGGTTTTCAGGTCTTCAGCAATACATAAAGCTACAGTTTCAAAGACGAGATATGCCGCCAAAACAGCACTGTGCCGAAAATTCCGTTACGACTGGGAACGGAGTGTGTCGCAGCGACATTCTTCCGACACACACTTCCGGCGTTCTTGGCCGGCTTAGACGTGAGTAACAAATCGAGGTTCGGATGAATGTCTCCACCGCCTCTTCCTGGACCAGCTGACACCAGCCGTGCTGCCAAACGAGGTGTCGACGTCTGCGACGCTGCTTCCCCCGTGCTTAAAACGTAAACGAGTCTTGAGACTCCTCTGTCATCTGTCGATGCTACGGCAACAGCCGCCGTGCGGCTACAAGTTGCTGCTGTACATTCTCCTCTCTGCGGCCTGTCTTTTCACACAAGTGATGGGGCTCGGTTTTACGTGAATATAAGTAACGTAACTATTTTTGCGTACAACACCACAGCCAATATTTACAGTTACTAGTAACTGCTTTTTCGCATTACTCATCTTAAATGTATACAGGTTTCGTAATACCTTAACTGTTTTCGTATGTGCTTGTGGTCGTCGGCAAGCAAGTGCATCATTACCAGCGCAGAAAACTCATCGTTGTCAAACCGGCATCGGAGACGAATTTCCGTACCTGGAAAGGTAGCTACTTACGAGAGTTTACATGTATTCTGGAACTTACACAGCTTACTCTGTTATTGGCCACACTAAGAAAATAAAATTAGCACTCGAAAAATTCCGTCTGTTTAGGAACTTAGGGAATGTCAAGGGCGCACTTTTTGTTTGGCTCTAGCTTTAAAACGCCATAAAAACATTTAGTCGTGTATGTGTAACCGTTTGCATCTCTGCACCTTACATATTATTTTTCTCGCCTTACCCGTGTTTCTATTAGCTGACTGGTGACATGTTTTCCTTATTACAGCATTTTCCATTGCGAAGTGGGGCTGTGGCCCTTTACATATTCCGGCCACATATTAAGAGAGTGTTATGATTGTCCTGATGACAATGATGATGGAAAAGAGAAAGTTGTTGTTATTGTGTCTCGTACTATCAAGAGCTTAGTGAGTACCTATGCAGTTTCTTTGCGACAGTACTTTATTATCTAAAGATCAGGGCAGGCGCCTCTTGCTGATACACTATGGTGACATCATGACAGCCACACTCGCGACTCATTCATTACGAATGGCTCTGCACTGTCACATATGCTAGCTCTGTAATGCAGTGTGGCTGGCCTCACATTCTCCTCACTAAAATAATACAGTGAGTGCTCTGACACATTATGGTTTTTTGAAAAAAGTGAATTCTTCGCTATTTCAAAGCGTCTCAATTTTGTTCTACTGTAAGTGTAAAACAGTTTGAAAACGTGGAAATGGCGGATATCTGTTCGACTGTGTTTCACTCTCTGGGCGATAAGCGCAAAATTACTTTTTTAAGGCATTGTCTTCGCCTCGACAAACGAATCTCCTGTCCTCTGTTGACAACATGCTGACATTGTTCCCGTCACGTCTTCCACCTCAAAATTCTACAGTAGTCTGTTTCACATTTTTGCTATACGTTAAAAAAATACCGCAATTTTTTTTGTACTACGAAACACGACATTATCATTTTTATTTTTTCTTGTGAAGTGTGCTATCCGTCGCGTTTAAATGACCGACATTGCACAGTTGTACCACAGATTGGCACGATTTGTGTATCTACATTCTCTTCAGAAATCATTGCCCATTCTAATCAGGAAACGTACTTAAATCTTGCTTCGTAACGATTTGGTTAAATGTATCGCATGTGCTTTTACGTAGTTACTGTGTACTGAACTTCAAAGTTATAAATCGCTCGTAACGCATTCCGTCATTTTGCCGTATTTAGCACTTTCTACCATATACGAAGTGTATTGGATGGCTGAGAATTCGACCATTACTGTCGCGTCACGTCTAGAGCAAACAGGGTGGGGGAAAACAATTTGACCGAAAGTGCAGAGCAGGAAGTCAGCATCAAATGAAGGAATTTCGGTATTGCAAGTGTCAGTTGAATATTTCGGGCGCTATGCCAACATGGCAACTGTGGTCACTTTGAACATTTGCTATGACATACTTATAGCAATAAGTGGCGGCTCCCTTCTTACTCATTTTCACCTTCCTAGGACATATTGAAACATGAGACATGCACATCTGATTCTGTTCATCTCTAAAAACGTGCTGTGTCCTAAGTCAGCCAAGTGCGATACACGTGTAAGTGGCGCTTTAAATTTATCTTGTTCTCATGGTGGCGGTTGGTTAGTTCACACAGCCTGTGTTTACGTATACATTTTCTGTAAAGTACCAATCATTTAGAGCCAAGACGCTCGTGTGTGGAATTTTAATTACGATCCGGTGCCGCCGAAAATATTCAGTCGCGAAGCCTAGTTGCTATACTCAAATTTTTGTGTTTCATGCTGCGTTTCCACGATACACTTTTGGTCAGATTGTTTCTATGCACCCTGTATGACGACGCCGGATGGCAAACTTCGCTGAATCACAACAGCTTAAATTTTTCTTTTTGTACGAACGCTGGGTGACTGCCACCCATATTCTGCCATGTCACTGGAACGCTAGCACGCGACACATAAAATCACGAAACCAGTATCAGATCTGCGTAATTACACTGTACCGATTATGTGCATATTTAAACGTTAATCACAAATGTAGATAGCAGTATTGTGTAAGATGAATTTCTTTTTCCGTTAGTCTTCCGCGTCCTGCAACCGACAGAGCTTTGTCGCTGCCTCAGCGACTGATTGTTGCCGCTACCACGCGGAACGATGTCAATTTCAAAGTCTGCCGCGAGTAATGGCGGTTTTCTGAAGCAAACGAAAACGGGAGAAAAATGTATGTGCATAATCTGATCGAGAGTGAATCCCTAATTGGCACAGCGGCTTAATTTTTAATATTTACGAGCATCAGAGGCTGGCGTAGCCGTCCAGTTGCGAGATGCGTGTCCATTCCGACACGTGAATCGCACCCCTAGTCGCTGGCAGTTGTAACATTGTAATGCATTCCAAGTGTGCTCTTTCGCACTCCGCACCTACATGGATGGACTTGTGTCTCAGCTGCGTCCAGCTGATGGTATCCTACACTCCTAAGAAGGAGACCATTCTGTGAGAAAATGTTCAGGAAAACACGTATAAAAATTGTCAAAAAATACCTTCAGAACCTTTCTATCCAAGCCAGTTAACGCTTGTGCTACTTATATTATGCTCACTTTAATGACACACGTGGTGCAGAATATGCGTAGCGGTAAGGGATGGAACTTATTTACACTCCACGGCTTTGAAGACGTGTGATGGCTAGAAAAATTCCTGTCGACTATAGGCGAAACCTTAAACAAGTACAGAGGATTAGCAGATATGTTGTCACCACCCATCGATTGTGAAGGTTTAATAAACAAGTTGACAGCGTCGTCTGTTTCGCGTCGAGGCGGAACATAATCGCAGTGTGAGAACCTGTCTTACTTCGTGGCAATGTGTCCAGCTGTTGTCCTTCTGTATTTCTACAGACTGCATTCGTATCTGGTAACGGATAAGGAACAAGATGTATAATCGGCCCTAATACACTGCACATGTGAAGAGGAGTACCGTATGGAAACTAACAAGTTATTTACTGGAAAGTTGATAAAATAAAAAAATCTTGCGTCAGCGATATTATTCTGTCGTGTCTGGGCAGCTCCGAACGCGAGAACGAACGCCACCAAAGCTTTATTTTATTTTACGGCGCCTGTTTGCGTTGTACGGCGCTCGTTGGCGCACGTGGAACTTTGGACACACACAGCGTTTCATACCTTAGACCGTATACACACACATGTAGACGGCAAACGCATCTATCCTTGCCGTGTCGAGGTTCGAAACCAGGTGGATACGACAGTTGCAGTATTAAGCACTCATTTCAACGACGGATCTCCGTGTCGTATTACCGTCACACGTGTAGCAATTCCGTTAAGCTAATTTCCCCAAGACTCGCAGTGCTAATCCGGTATCTATCCCTGTTGCGTTTGGTCAGATGGGACGACAGCAAACGTTTCACACACTGTCCTGACAAGTCTTTATTTTCACGAACGACAGAATTCCCGTTCATGTTGGACTGTGGCTCATTTAGCTGTCCGCTTCTACAGAAGAGCAAATATCGGCCTTGCGGAAAGCAAACAGTTTTCTGGCCGTTTCATCGGGAGTACGTGTGATGTGTGTTGTTATGCTTTAAGAACTGACATCTGTGATGTCCGAATTTACTCAGAATAAGAGGCTATGGTCCCTGCATACTCCAGTACAGATAGCGACACAGTATCGAGATATGAAGCGTGAAGAACCGAATACGTTACTGATGGAGGACGCCCGTATACTGAGTTAGAGATTAACATCCCGTCGCCTCAAAATCTTCGCCATTCGTAGCGTTTTAGACCTGCCGACCGACACGCGTCCCTGCTTTCAACCCATGTAAGGATTCTGAAGCAGGTTTGGTGCGTAGCTTGTGGAGCCAGTTGGGTTAAAATCCTCCCTTTTGAAAGATGAGTGTCCAACCGTTACTCAGTGCTCCGTCACTGGTCAGACTGTAACGACCTTTGTTTCACGTGCGTTTGTGCCGGTCTGCAAGCACTTGCATAGTAAGCAGTGCTGATAATTCACTGCCGTCCACCCAGCCCGGGAAACGCACAATATGCAGATGTAGACACCTACTTTGGAATGTGGACGCACATTCTGTACCCATCGCGGCAGGCCCCGTTACGTGGTACACAACCGTGACGTCACAACACGGACACACTCGCCCTGTTTATTACGGCCGACCCTGCAGCGCCACACGTGCAGCCCCTGCCTTCCACAGAGCTCGGCCTTACAGTCTTCTCACTAAGACGATGCGTTTAGTATTGCGAAAGATTTCCCCTGTTATTAAGTTTTAGCGTTTAAATGGTGTACTGTTTGTTCTGCTACTGCTTTAATATGTTATGTAAACATATAAATGGCGTACATCTAATCGATCGTTGGGAAAACGGGGATTACATGTTCCAAACGCACAAATTGCCATCGCTTTATTTTCTGCATCGACAATCGGATCGCACAGACTTTGTTGCCAAAGAGTTTTCGTTGTGGTTTGCTTCCTCCTCTGCGAAGTAGTGCTGTGATTTCTTACACATTCCATCCACGTATCAAATCAGCATGAAAGTTGCCCTAATGAGAATGGAGAAGAAATTTGACATTACTAGGTGCTCGTACGAAGTGTGGTGTCCGCTCTCCGACGTGTCCGAAAAGTCCATACCAGGAAACCGCACTACAAAATGGCACGCATTGTGTATGTTGATAATCTTTAAAAACCGTGTCCCAATTACGGCAAGCACAGTTGCTAAGCTAAAACTAGTGTCTACCAATAAAATGTTTAATATGTCTCCAATACACTGACTTTACATAGCAAAGCGTCTCGCGTTGAATTGCTAGAACAATAATTATAAAAGGTGGCAATGTTATTTACGCACTATCTTTTAAATAGATATGATGGTATCTGATACTCAACTACTAATGCAAAGAAACGTACTCATGCTAAAATGCTTTAAATTCTTGCTATCATTTAATCTTTAAAATTTAATAATTCTCTTCCTGTTAATATTTAATTAATTAACTTACGTCGTTCAGATTTCGTAACGCTGACGGCCTTAAAATTTAAAGTTGTTCAGTCCCTGTTTTGTTTTCTTTCAATTGTTGCGAGCCAGCGACGGTGCAACATTGTTCGCTTTCAAGTCTACACATTTATAAAAATCAGGTCCAGGAAACACTTTTGTGATCACGGTTGCGATTCAGACGGTATTCGCGTAATTGTACTGATTAAGAGTTATCGTTTCCGAAAGATGCAGGTTCGATCAAAGCTGTGTGCACTTTTGCGCGTATAATGAAAATATTCCTAACACGTCGCGTAACAAAAACTAACATGCGAATCACAACCGTGGTCAAACGAAGAAAATATATGATGACATAAATGTTCTTCGCTGTTATTCAGGACAGGTTTAGATTAAACACCGCAATTATCAGTCTTTTTAAATCACAGTACGATACGCTTTAGAGATATTTGTTTTGAATAACTTGTATTTACCTTTTGTAATACAATATGGTCATTGTCCGCAAGGATTATCTCTCTCTCTCTCTCTCTCACCTTTTTATAGCCTTTATACATTCACATTACATACATCGATTAAGAAACTTTTCTTTCTCTACCGACCAGTGCGAGAACAAAACCCGCCCAGACAAAATGTCTTACATAGAATTAGTTCTCACTTAACAATCATATATAGTTTCGTAGTACAAACAATGCTAGTTTATTCCGTGCAATAGAAAGTCTTTGATTCACTGAGCACAAAATTTAAAATAATAAAATTGTAATTACATTTTTAATATCGTCAATTCTTCTTTATATAATGAAAATAAGGTTTGACATTGTCGTAATATTATTTTTCATCGTTGTAGCACTATAACGTACTCTGAATATTTCTGTGAATGACGCTTACTACTTTTCTTTCGTTCCGAACGACGCTTCGAAGTAAATATCGAAACTGCTTTGGAGTTTATCCACGTACGGTTCCAGAGGCTACGTGTGGCAGCTTTCAGTCTAATCAGGATTGGTGACAAATGAAGCTGTTTTGTCTTCTGGTCTTAAGAAACTGATAGCACCTCTTTGTTCCGACAGACTATGCTTGACCGTTCCTACACGTGGACCACAACGTCACACGCGTTTTGCTCAGGTTGTGCCGCAGGTGTATATTGAGACCAGAAAGGAAAAAAAAAATGATGAAATCATTATATACGAGTTCCTCTCTTTCACTTCTGCGCCTGTTATTCAGTTCTCGCCGTATGCGATGCTTTATTTGGGAAGTAAGGAGCGTCTCTAGTTAGTTTCGGTAGCAAACTTTTGCCCACAGCTGAAACTCACGTTTCCAAACCACATCTGCCATGAAATGAGGTCGCCTTTACTAGTGAGCCGATGAAGCGATTTCCCAACTCCGGGTAAATGTTTTTTTTTACTTTCATTGCCTAGGGGAATTCACTGAAAAACCGTAGTGTTGTGTCCCTTAACCAATAGAAAAGACGACAAGAAATATTACGGTCTTCCGATTAAACTACAGTTGAGAAAAGCCTTCACTTCATCATCGTAATCGCATTTCTTTCTCGTTCACCGCTCTATAGCTCTTCGATATGAGATAAACGGACAACTAAAATGACGAGTTGTTTATAAATTGCCACGAAACCTGCTGTGGGCCGAAAATTCCGTCACAACTGGGAACGGAGTTGCTCGCGACGGCATTTTTGCGTCAGACGCTGTCCGTGTTCTCGCCGAGTTAAACTTGAGTAGCGATTCAGGATTATCTTATAAAGTTCCATGGCTCTTCTTTCGGTGACCGTATCATTGTCATCGTGCTGCCAGGGAAGATGTCGACGTCTGCGACGCTGTTTCCCCACGTCGGGGCGTCAATGATTCGACGAATTACTCTGGAGTACAGCCTCTGTCCAGGATTAAACTACAGTTGCGAAATCTGATCTGTGCGGCCTCTCTGATGACAGAAGACGTAAAACCCTTGTATGAAATAAAAAAGTCTGTTTGTCTCGGTTTTGCGTCGTTAACAGTGCTGCCAATATTTTTGCTTAAAACCCAAGTGCGAAATATTATACATAGTTAAGCCGAACACATTTCTCCGTCAGTTCTCCGTCCCCTGCGGCCTACAGAGCTTTGCCAGTGATGGCGCTCCGAAAGGACAGCAGTTCGACTCTCTCGCGAGTGACGGCTGTTATCTGGCCTTTCTTAAAATCTACCCACAGCAGGATGTCGCGTCGCCCGCCATTCACGAGATGCGTGTCCGTTCCAACATGTGAATCACACGCCTAGTCGATGGCCAGTTGCACCATTTTAATGCATCCCGACAGTGCTGTTTCGCAGTCCGCACATTCATGGGCGGCCTTCTGTTCCAGCTGCCTCCAGCTGACGGTATCCTAAATTTCTGAGGAGGAGGAGGAGGAGGTTGTGTGAGAAAATCTTCCAGAAAACACGTATAGAAATCGTCATAAACCACCGTCAAAACATTTTTATCCGGATCAGTTAATGCATGAGATTCTGTTTCATTATGCTCACACGGATCACACGCTTTGTGTGGTAAGAGTTGTTACGTATTTACGCTTCAAAGGTATGAAGACTTGGAACGGTTAGAAAGACTCGTCTTGAGTCACGGCCAAGTCTTAATCATATACGCATTATCAGCGTCTATATCGTCAACAGACATCGATTGTGAAGATGTATAAAAAATTGTCGACAATGTCACCTGCTTTGTGCCGATGCGGAATTTAAATGCGGTGTGCATCGACAGATTCCATTCGTAACTGGAAACAGATTAAAATATATCTATCCAGAACCTTTACACACTGCACCTGTGAGGACAAAGGACACGTTCAAGTCAAGCAGTAATTCACTGACAAGGCGGTAGAAAATTAAAACAAAAAAACTTGTCTCATCCATAATCTTTTGTCCTGTTGCTGGGCAGAGCAGGTCGCGAGAACCAACGCCACAGGAGCTTTGTTCACGGTGCCTGAATGCGTTACACGCTGCACGTCCGCCTGTGCAAAATTTTGGACACAAACCGTGTTCCGTACCTTCGGCCAATCACGAAACTCTGCCGTAGTGTCCTTCATATTCTTGCCATATATTAAAACAATCTTGCAAATTTTTTTTGATTGTCACGTAAAACAAAAATTAGTATTTTGATTGTCTCTTATTAAACGTGCTATCACTCGTGTTTCAATAGTCGACATCGCAATGTTGTCCCACGAGCCAGTGGGATTTGTATGTCTACGTACTCTTTGTAAATGATTGCCCAGTGTGGGGCACTTATGCAGTTTAGCAGGTACGGAAAAAATTTTTCATTTTTTTTCAAAATTTGATCGATTATAGTCAAATTTGATACGCTGATTACGAATACGATATTTATTTTCGCCCCAGTCAATTATTTACATCAAAAAAATTGTTTTAAATTTTTTTAAAATTTTTTTATTTTTCAATATTTTGTCGATATAGTGAATTCTGATGCGCTGATTTCGAATATAACATGCATTTTCATTTTCCCTTGACCGTCGGCGATATCTTCTGCCCGATAAGCGCGGCGCTGCCGATGACGCAACATTGCGTAATACACTAACTAATCAGTATTTTCAAATAATAGGCGGCCGCTGCCGCGGCCGCATTCCAAAAAAAAAAACTCCCAACCTAACCTCAAGTGGGCTACGCTACAGATCAATTTATGCAGCTTAGCAGGTACGGAAAAAATTTTTTCATTCCAAATGTATCTGGCTTGGAGAGCTTTGTGGGTGAATATGTAAAGTTTGTTGGTTATTGTACTTTGTATTTTCATAAATAAAGTTATCTGTAGCGTAGCCCACTTGAGGTTAGGTTGGGAGTTTTTTTTTTGGAATGCGGCCGCGGCAGCGGCCGCCTATTATTTGAAAATACTGATTAGTTAGTGTATTACGCAATGTTGCGTCATCGGCAGCGCCGCGCTTATCGGGCAGAAGATATCGCCGACGGTCAAGGGAAAATGAAAATGGATGTTATATTCGAAATCAGCGCATCAGAATTCACTATATCGACAAAATATTGAAAAATAAAAAATTTTAAAAAAATTTAAAACAATTTTTTTGATGTAAATAATTGACTGGGGCGAAAATAAATATCGTATTCGTAATCAGCGTATCAAATTTGACTATAATCGATCAAATTTTGAAAAAAAAATGAAAAATTTTTTCCGTAGCTGCTAAACTGCATAAGTGCCCAGTGTGGGACAAGCACATCTGCGGGAAATTCGTTATGATACAATTATTATCTAGTATTCGAATCTCTGATTTGTCGGTTATATACATATTTCGGGAGGTGTATGCGGCCTTGAAACCGTTTTGTGACAGTAAAATAGTAGGACTGCTACTACATTACACATCTGCGATGTCGATGCTGGATGTGTCCCTACAACCGCAGCCGCCTCTCGCTTAGTGGCAAAGGCTCCGCCACACAACAGTGGATGGTGACACAAACGTCCCCTAGCCCTGCGTACAGCGGTGGGAATGTGAATTTACTCCAAGTCTCCTGCCCATATCTGAACGCCTAATCTTTTCAGGTGCAAAACGCTTCCGCCAGTGCCCGCCTCGTATTTCTTTCGACAACGGGCGTAATTCCGGTCTACTAATAAAGCAGCCACGAACGCTTTAATGTGCCTGGATAAGACTTTTGAACAACCCTTTACGTGTCATCTCCTCCTCACATTTCTCCACCTTATATTTTCACTGGCGTCCGTAAGGAATTCGTACTCTACATTACATACTGACGTCTTCCCTTCACAATACGAAAACACCGCCAAGTTTGTTTCATCGTCGACAGTTGCTCAGCGGAGACCATCGGTGTGAAACGTATGAAGCGTGGAACGTACCGCAGGCGTTCGTTCCGGCTAGTGGAATCTATTAAGGTCTCACATGTAACCAACACAACAGAAAATTGGTTTCCGAAATTTTGGTCATCTAAATGTTGTGTTCCGCGTAGTCGATGTCTCTGCCGCGCCTTTCATCTTGACTGCTCAGTACAAACATGGAAACTCGCGGCAGGTATCAGATTCTGTTAGCCCACCTTGATGGAGGGCTACAAGCAATATTCACCACATTTCAGTATTGTCAAGACAGTTAATAAGTAGAATAGTGTTTGCCTCTGGTCGGGAGAAGGAATAGGGACTACTTGGTTCCATAGTGTCGTAGATATTTATAGAAGAAAAAAAAATAGAGGAATTAATTTCACGGTATTCATCAGTCTCTGAATCCACACTTCCACATCATAGACACTATAAATTTATTTCGTCTTCATTCACGATGATAGTTCCAATGTCATACACCCAGTTAAGTGTTTTGTTTAATTTTGAACGCTTTGGCAACTGAGCAACGGTGCATGCTTTCACTAATACCGATTCTGTGGGGTCTCATACGTTGCTCGATAATAGCGTGACACACATACACTTGTCACGACATTTATGCGGTTACCGCTCCACTAGAGAACTTTTTGCAATCAGAAAACATATTGCACGTCTAATTCCGTAGTGCCTCGTTATACGTGTCACATTTCCTTTTACATAGTTACTGTCTACTCAACTTTAAAGTTACAAATCGCTACCAACGCATTCTGACATCTTGCCATTGTTAGAACATCCTGCGAACGATTAAGTGTACTGGACCCCTGAGAATTCGAACAACATTCTGTAACGCATCGTCTGGCATATACAGGGCGGAAAAACTATTTGACCAAAAGCGTAGGGCACAAAGATAGCGTCAAACGAAGGAATCTGAGTATAGAAAATACAGGTCGCAGTTAAACGTTTAAGGCGCTGCGGCAGCATGAAAACGGTGGTCAGTTACAACATTTTCCATACATACTCCTGTTAATTAAGTGGTGGCTCATTTTTCACCTTTTTTAAATATACTCAAACAAGAAACATGGGCATGTGATTGTCCTCATTTCTGAACAAGTACTGTCTCGTTCGTCAGCTAAATGCGATACACGTGTTTGTGACGCTTGAAATTTATCTTGTTCTCGTCGTGACGACTGCTTAGTGCAAACATTCTGTCTATGTATACGTTTTCTGTAAAATACCTATCATTGCGAACAAGGGCCTCAGTATGGCAGATTTCAATTACGTTCCCGTAGCGCTGAAAATATGCATTTACGACCCTTAGTTGCCATACACGCATTCCTATGTTCCATGCTGTCCTTCCGCCCTGCACTTTTGGTCAAACTGTTTCTCCACGCCCTGTGTAACGGTGCTGGATGGCAAACCTCGCTCAAACAGCACTGTTTAAATTAGTCACTTCATACGTTCGTCACACATACGTCACTGAATGACACCCAGCCAGGTTGTCCGCCTATATTCCGCCACGCCACTGGAAAGCCAGCACGCGATCCACAAAATCACGAAACCAGCACCAGATTCGCATCGTGACAGTGTACTGGTCGTAACCACATTCGGACATTATTCGAAATTGCAGATCGTTGTAATGTAGAGGCCGAGTTTGTCTCTCCGTTAAATCCCCGTCTCCCGCAGACCACAGAGCTCTGTCGCTGCATCAGCGGTCGATTGTTGCTGCTGGCGCCACGGGGTGACGGCAGTTAACATTCAGACTTTCTCCGGAGTAACTGGGATTCTGTTAAAGGAATGAAAACAGAAAGAAGTAACGAATGAGGCAACTCGGAATCAAACAGTACGTTTCTGGTAGTTTAATGCGATGACAATTTTGAATGATAACTTTGGTGATGCGACTGCGTTACCAGCAATTACAGAAACCCAGGTTTTAAGTTGGGCCCTCCACAGACAAACTCACTACAGTTATCGTCCGTGCCAAGTTTCACTTTAAACACAACGAAATTGTACTATTTCGAATGAACTACACATAACTGAGCCTGTAATTCATGACGAAGTTGATTATTACTACTACTACTACTCTCGTATTTTTTTTTTTTTTTTAGGTAAAGAATTAGCACAATGCTCACACGAGAAAGCAGTCTTGCGTCCATCATGCAATCATCCTGGAAACAATTCCTCCAGCCAGAGCATTTCTTTTTCCGACACAGTAATGATTTTACAATTACCTTCGCATGTAATTCATACTTTACTGTACAAACGGAATATTTAGTAAAAGGGCGAACCGAGTTAAGTACTGCATAGTGTGAGTGAATGCTGCGATTTTCCAACAAAGAACAACGGGCACAAAGTACTCAGACTCGGCTACAGTGTGGGGTGACGTCACAAGGCACCCCTGTCTCCAAAAAACGCACGACGTGTGTTACTATATCTTATCACTTATGTCTCTTTATCGAGCATTTCCATATTTACTCACCTCTGAACTCCAGTATATTTTCTCGGTATCAATACAATCAATTTAAACGCTCTGTATAATACTTTTGTACGAGCGGCACGATTATTAACAATTTTACATTCAATTTTTGTCGGGAACTTGTTCGTTATTTACTGTATTTCCTCATTCTAAACCCAGCATCAAGCAAGTTGCGTGCACCTCTGAAACTTGGCCCGCCTTTACAAGGTTCATCTCTAGTAGTATTAGGTGCTTAACACGTCTGTATGATCTGCATCCAAAACCCGAACTTCTATGCAAAAGGCAGACGTCATTTCGCGTCTGCTGCCAGTTGTAAGATGCATTCCAGTAACGTGTCCCACTCACTGACCAGTTACGCCGATTTTAATCTGTCACACTGTGCCATAGCGCCGCCCACAGATTTCTGGATAGTCCTCCTACGTAACACAACTTTTCCGCTCTTTGCCTCCCGCTGCTGTCGATGTACTTCAGATTTTCCGTTTCAAGATCCGCCAGACAGTCGATCGCTCGTAACACGCGGTCCGCGACCGCTTTCTCTATAGACTGCCGCCGGTTCTGAATTTGGCTCTTTCTCCATTCAGATGATGTATCTTCCAGCGTCGCACCTAACTGACGTATTATTTTGAGTAGTTGAAAAGTACACTTCGTAGGCAATATACTTGCACCTCACATTGAAATCAATTTTTTTCCTCTCAGGAAAAAAGAAAAAATGTTCCGGGGAGTGTTGGAATGTGACGAAAAAAACAGGATTTATTTCCATTCTTTGCAAAAGAAATATAAACTTATTTTATGTTTTAATATGCTACTGCTTATTTGAAAGCGCTGAGCAACGCTTCGCTCGAGAACGATAACAGTCTGAAATTTATTCTACGGCTCCTGACTGCGTTATACGATATTCTCTGGTGCTGTCTGGAGGCGAATTTGGAACCGCAGCCGCCTGTTTCTCTGGTGTGGCGGTCTTGTCCGCTCACAGTTATCTCATTTCATCTTCTGTCATACATATAGGCTACAGCCCTCCCTCGTTGCCCACTACAAGAGATTTCGACGTACGGATGTTCTGTTTTTATTTCGTGGAAGTGCGTGATTCGCCCCCGAATCAGCGGTATACGGTGTGATGGCGCCCCGTGTTGCAGAAGAAGGTAACTGCGAAAGGAGTTACAAAGGACGCAGTGTCGTCGATGGCCGACAGATGGCAGCATGCGACTTCCCGTGTTAAGCTTTGATATAGGGAATATGCCAGTGAAACGGAATACACAGCGCGAAAAAGATGTATACGGGCTCCATTGTGTATAATATGGACACTGAAATTCTGATACCTTTTTATAGTAAATTATAAATGTCGAACGGAGGAGAAAGTTTAGCGTAAAAACAAAATTTTTGAATCTCTTGTGTTTCCGTTTCGAGAAAGTAACGGTATGTTAATAATCGCTTCCATTGTGTCTAACAAAATATAAACGTTATTTAACAGTTCTACACACGGCTAATGAATGTGCTTTCCATAAACCGATCTGTCGCTAGCGCTTCTGGTTCGTCATGGAAACGCTATCATATCGACTCCCGAAACCTGGTCACAGATGCCGGATTTCTTGCTGTATTTCGAAGGAAAAAAACACCACCACAACATTCCATCAATTTACCGTTTTAAGCACATTCATTTTATCGAAGAATTGAGACTGCGGTCAGCACCCTTGTCGTGTCATCTCTGATAATGTGTAACGGTGCAGGATGGCGGAACCCCCCCCCCCCCCCTCATGCTTACGTTTGCGTTTTCTCACACACGTCAGTGACTGACTACCAAAAGGGACGCCACTCGAACGCCAGCACGGGTTACACAAAATCGTAAAACCAGCGTCGCATTCGCATAATGACACGGTACTGGCGTTGGGCACTTTTAATCGCGTTGCACATCGATCGTAGCAAGACAGAAGCTGAGTTTATTTTTCCGTTAATTCTGCGTCTGCTGCAGCCCACAGAGCTTTGTCGCTGCCTCAGTGGCCTATTGTTGGTGCCGGCCCTCCAAAATGTCGGCAGTTTATAACTCGCGAACAATGGTGGTTTTAAGGAGGAAATGAAAACGGAAAAAAATGATAGTATATGCACAACCACCACACAAACTTTACATTTTTCGGCGTTAAAAATAAACCTTTAAACGATAAACAACGTCGGTGGGGCACACATAACTGTACTTAGTCCATATAAACCCTCATTTAGAGTTGGGCCTTCCACACACAAACTCGCAAAAGTTATCGTTCTGTCCAATCGAAATTACGCATCGTATTCTTCAATGAAAAATGGTACTCACTTCCACTGATCACTTGTGGCGTCGTGCTTGCGTGACAGTTCCACCTCCTTGTAGCAAACGATTGTCTGCTATATTAAACACTGTCCGCACATAAAAGCATTTCAATAATTTCGCAATAGTAATTGACGAGCTACAAAGATTTATCGTCTTGTTACTGCTTAATTATCATGTCGGCATTCACAAACGTTATGTGAGCTTCGAGCACCGGTTTGTTAACAAGGATTGATAATGTTTTATCGCTCTGCAACAGCGGCTGAAACTCGTATGCAGACGTAGAAGCCGAATCGCAAAAGTCGTCGTTCGTTCCAACAGAAACTACCTATATGATACTGGTCGCTAGAAATTGATATTAACTTATATAGGCGAGACTAATTTCCATAGCCGTTGTCTTTGGAAAGCTGAATGTTTCGTAAACTCATCATCATAATTAGTCCAGAGGCTTTCGTTTCTTCAGCAATACGTAAATGAACAATTACAGACTTGGAACCGTGCCGAAACTTTCGTCACAAATGGGAACGGAGTGTATCGCAGCGACATTGCTCAGACACTCGCTTTCGGCGTTCTTCGCCGGATTAGCCGCGAATAACAAACCGAGGTTCGCGCGAATCTTTCCGTCGCCTCTTTGTGGACCAGCCGACTACAGCCGTGCTGGCAAACAAGGTGTCGATGTCTGCGACGCTGCTTCCACCACGGGTTAAAAGTTATCAATTCTAGGAGAGCCTGTGCAGCTTCCCAGCAGCCGCCGTGTCGGTACAAGTTACTGCTGTACACCCTCGTCCCTGCGGCCTGTCTTCTCACGGAACACATGTTCCTTGGTTTTACCTGAATATAAATAACGTAAGTAATGTTGCCAAAACACTACGGCGAATATTTACATTTATTACTAACTGTTTTCTCGCATTATCGTCCTAAGCATATTCAGGTTTCCTAATACCCTTACTGTTTTCACATGTGTTTGTGGCCGCCGGCAATCAAACGCGCCATTAGCAGTGCAGGAAACAACGTCGTCAAACCAGCATCGGAGACAAATTTGCATACCGAGAAAGCAACTTGTGAAGGTTTACATCTATTCTATAGCCGACACAGCTTGGCCTGTTGTTGGCCACACTAAGAGAAGACATGTAGCAGTCGAAAAAGACCGTCGTTTTAGGAAGTTGAGGAATTTCAAGGGCATACGTTTTGTTTGGCTCTAGCTTCAATACACTCTAAAATCGTCTCAGAGGTGTTTATGTTACCGTCTGCAACTCTGTAGTTTACATATAATTAATCTGGCCTAAACCTGTGTTTTAGGAACTGACTGCTTGAGATGTTTTGCTTAATTTGGCACCTTCCATTGCGACGTTGTGCTGAGGCCCTTTACATATTCGGCCACACACTAAAAGAGTGTTACAATTGTCGTGATGGTAATGGATAGAGAATGAGTTGTTGTTATTATCGTGCGTGGCTGTGCAGGCTCTTTGCGACAGGACTTCATTAACTAGAGACCACGGCCGGAGTTACCTGCTCGTACGCCACAGTGACGTCATAACATCCACACTCGCGTCTCATTCATTACGGCTGCGCACTGCCACGTGTGCTAGCCCTGAAATCGGGCGAGCCCGGCCTCTTTGCTTCTCACCAGAATAACACGGCAACTACTCTGAAAAGAGCCACGCATTTCTGGACAGACGATTTTTTCCATTTAATACAACTTTTCTTTTACTACACACTTGGAAAGCGTGTAATCGGCGGATATCTGTCCGATCGTGTCTAACTCACGGGCTACAAGCGCAAAACTTGTACCCCTCACGGCTTTGTGTTCGCCTCGACAAACGGATTACGTGACGTCTGTTGCCAACATGCTGATTTTATTCCTGCAGCGTCTTCATATCTCGAAATTCTACCGTAGTCGGTTCCACATTCTTGGTATATATTAAAACAATCCGCGATTTATTTGAATGACCACGAATACAGATGTTGTCATTTTTATTTCCTCTTCTTAAACGTACCATTCGTCGCGGTTCAACAGCGACATCGCAAAGCTGTACCACAGATCGGCGCCATTTGTGTATGTACACACTCTCTCGAAGCGATTGCCCAATACGGGACAAACACAACTGCCTCGACATTTGCGATGATACAATTGTTCTCTACTATTCGAATCTCCGATTTCCCAGTAATATATTGCGTAGGGGAGCGTATCTGGTACTCAGTCCGTTTCTGTGATCGTCAAGTAGTGGGACAGGTACTATTTATTACATTGAGCAGGCTCTGCAAACGGATCTGCCAATAGCAGTTCCGTCTTTTCACGAAACCTTTGCGATATGGATCCTGGAAATGTGCTTATAGCCAGAGCCAGCCTCTCGCTTAGTGGCGAGGGCCACGGCAAACAGTGGCCGGAGACAAGACACCCCCTGACTCTGTGCACAGCCGTGTGGGTGGGTTTGTAGTCTTTGACAAGTTTTGTCGCCGTGCCTAAACGCCTAAAGCTTTTTGGTGAAATGTGTTTGCAACAGTGTCCATCTCGCACTTGTTTCCACAACGAGCGTAATCCTGATCGCTCAAGAAACCATCTGCGAACGCTTCAATGGCCGAGCACGTGACTTTTGAACGTTGCTCTACTTCCAATCTCCTCTTCACCCTCCACCACATCTCTGCCAGGAAGCCGTACTCTCCACTACTTGTTAATGTCTCCACCGCGTATTACGCAAAGACTGATAAGTCTGCTTCGTGAAGGACATCTGCATTGCAGAGACCACGCGTGTAATAATTAAGAAGCCCGGGACATCGACGTTTGCTCACTCTAGCAAAGTCGATTACTGTTTAACGTGTAACCACATGATTAAAACTGTTTCCGAAATTTTCCTCCCCTGAATGTTGTTTTCCGTGTAGTCGTCGTCTCTGTCGTACCGTTCATCCCGACTGCTCAGTGCAAACATGGAAACTTGCTGCAGTTGTCAGATACCTACATGGAGGACCTGAGGCAAATTTCACGACATTTCAGTACAGTGAAAACCGTAAATAGAATGTAGTTCGCCTCTGCCAGGAGAACAAATCAGGGCTATTTATCGGTCTCTGAGTCATCACTTCCACATCACAGAAACTATAAAATTAATTCGTCTCTATGATAGGAGCAATGCGACCAACGCCATTAAAAGTTGTTTCATTTTCAGTCCATAGGGAACTGACCAATGGTGCATTGTCTCTCTCGTTCCATTAATACCGACGCTGTAGGGGCTCATAATATGTTGCCCCATAATTATGTGCCAGACGCTTTTCTCACCACATTTATACATTTACTACTTGCTGAAACGTTTCGCATTTTCTTTCACGTACTTGCCGTCTACTAAATTTTATAGTTGTATATCGCTACCAACGCGTTCCGTCATTTTGCCGTTTCCAGCACTTTCTATGGAGTCGTAAGAGGTCGACTATTATTATGTCACTTGCTACGACTTGCTTACTTAATTAAGTGGTGACTCATCTTTCATTTACTTTGATCTTTTTAAGACATCTTCAAGTATTAAATATGGACATGTGATTGTCTCCATTTCTAAGGAAATATTGTGTGGTTCGTCGCCCAAGTATGATGGACGTGTATGTCATGTTTTAAAGTTTTCTTGTTCTCATCCTGAAGACTGGTTAGTCCAAAGACTGTGTTCACCCGTACATTTTCTATAAATTACCTTTCATTTTGGGTAAAGAGGTCCCCATGTCAGATTTTAATTACACTCGTGTAGCGCCGAAATTACGCATTTGCGGCTATCACTTGCGGCACTCAAATTCCTACGATTCGTACTGTCTTTCCGTCCTGCACTTTTGGTCAAATTGTTTTTCCGCACCCTGTACAACATTCCTGGATGGCAAACGTCGCTCAGCCAGCACCGCTTAAATTATTCACTTTTTACAGACGCTGCACGTATCTCACTGAATGACACCCAGCCAGGTTGACCGCCTATATTCCGCCACGTCACCGGAAAGCCAGCACGCGATCCACAAAATCACCAAACCAGCACCAGATTCGCACGGTGACACCGTACTTATTGCAAGCACACTCAGAGATTAATCGCAAACGCAGGTCGTAGTGTGCAGAAGCCGAGCTTGTCTCTCCGTTAATTCTGCGTCTCCTGCAGACCACAGAGCTCTGTCGCTGCATCAGCGGTCGATTGTTGCTGCTGGCGCCTCGGAATGATGGCAGTTAGATTCAGGCTTTCTCCGGAGTAACTGGTATTCTATTAAAGAAATCAAAACAGGAAGGAGTAACGAAAGCGGCAACTGGCAGTCAAACAGTACGTTTCTGTTAATTTAATGCGATGACAATTTTGAACGATAATGTTCGTGATGCGATTGAGTTACCAGCAATTACAGAAACCCAGGTTTTATGTTGCGTCCACCACAGACAAACTCACTAAATATGTCGTCCCTGCCACGTTCCTACGAACTACGCACAACTGAGCCTGTAATTCCTGACGAAGTTTACTATTAATTTTACTAGTCCCGATTTTTCATAGGTAAAGAATGAGCAAAATGCTCACACGTGATAGAAATGTTACGTCTATCATGCAACCGTGGAGGAGACAATTGCTCCAGCCAGAGCAGAAATGCCCTTCATGTCATTTATATTTTTCTTTATAAACTGAACATTTAGTAACAGGGTGAGCCCAATTACATTCTGCTTAGTGTGAATAAATGTTTCAGTTTTCTGAGCAACCGTGATAAACGAGAACAAAATACTAAGACTCGGCTACAGATGTCCGCCATCATAGGGCTGCAGTGGCAGCTGAGTCGTTCCCCAAGTCTTAATGGCGGCCACAGCGGCTGAGGCGCCACGTCGCTCCCCTGCCTCCGTAGAGCGCGCGCCACGTGTCTCGCTGCATCCAATCATTTATTTATCTTTAGCGAGCGTTCCGATAGTTTCTCACCCTTGTTGCCGACTTTCCTCATTCTACACTCAGTGAACGTCAATCATTTTTGCTTGTACATTTCAAAGGTGCCCCACTATTACCGGGTACATATTTAGTAGTATTAGGCGCATAACATATCTTTATAATTCATATGCAAATTCCGATCTTCCACGAAAAAGACACATGTCAATCCGTGTAGCTGGTTAAGAGAAACATTGGAGTCTCTCCCTACTCGAGCCAGCGAAATAATGTCCAAAACTGTGAGCACAGCATAATGCTGCGTCTGCCGCCAGTTGTCAGATGCATTCCAGTATCCTGTCCCACTCACTGACCAGTTACGCCGATTGTAATCTGTCACACGGTGCCATATCGCCGCCCACAGATTGCTGGATACTCTTCCTATCTACCAGAACTTGCCCGGCCTTTGCCTCCCGCTACTGTTGATGTTCAGATTTTCCGTTTCAAGATCCGCCAGGTAGTCCGTCGCACTCGACACCTGATTCGCGACCGCTTTCTCTGAAGACTGCCGCCGGTTGTTACTTCAGCTCTTTCTCCAGTCACATGATGTATCTTCCAGCGCCGCACCTAACTGCTTAGATGTCTTATTCTGCATGCCAGGAATTGTGCCCTGTCACTGAGGAACTAAATAAAAATTAAGGCCGCGTATTATATTAAGTAGTTGAAAAGTACGCTTCGCAGGGAATACACTTGCACCTGACATTCAAATCAATTTTTTTCCTCTCACGAAAAAAGAAAAGATGTTCCTGTTTGAGTTGGAACGTGACGAAAAAAAAAACTTTATTTATTTCCATTTTTTTCATAGGACATAGAAAATATAAACTTATTTTATGTTTTGATATGTTACCACTTATTTGAAAGCGCTGACCAACGCCTCGCTCGAGAACGAAAACCATCTAGAATTTATTCTACACCGCCTGATTGCGCTATACGATATTCTCTGGGGCTGTGTGGAGGCGGATTTTGAATCGCTGCCGCCTGTTTTTCCGATGTGGCAGTCTCGTCCGCTCACAGTCATCACATTTTACTTTCTGTCATACAAACACGCTACAGCCTTCCCTCGTTGCCCAGAAGAGATTTCGATGTACAGATGTTCTGTTTTTATTTCTTGAAAGTGCGTGAATCGCACCCCAACCAGCGGTATCGAAAGACACATTCTGATGGCGCCCCGTGTTGCAGAATAAGTCAACTGCGAAAGGAGTTACAGAGGACGCAGTGTAGTCGATAGCCGACAGATGGCAGCATGCGACTTGCCGTGTTTAGCTTTGATATACCGAATAAGAAGTTGGAAAGGAATAAACAGCGTGAAAAAGAGTATGTTTACGGGCGGCATTGTGTCACTCAACGATCAAGGACCTTGTACATAGTAATGGACACGGAAATTCTGATATCTTGTTGCAGAAAATTATAAATGTCGAACGAAGGCGAAATGTTAGGCGTAAAAATAAAATCTTTGTTTCTCTGTGTTTCCGCTTCGAAAACGAAATTGTATGTTAATGATCGCTTTCATTGTGTCAAACAAAATATAAAACGTTATTTAACAGTGCTAGAGACGGCTACCGAATGTGCTTTTCATAAACCGAATCTGCCACTACCGCTGCTGGTCCGACATGTAAACGCTATCACATCGATTCCCGAAACATGGTCACCGATGCCGGATTTCGTACTGTATTTTGAAGCGAGAAAAAATACCACAGTATTCCATCATTTTACGGTTTTAAGCACTTTAATTTTATCGAAAATTGAGACTGCGGTCAGCACCCTTGTCGTGTCATGTCTGATAATGTGTAACGGTGCAGGATGTCAAAACCCCGCCCAACCGCCACTCCTTCCGTTTGCATTTTTTCACACACGTCACTGACTACCAAAAGGGACGCAACCCGAACGCCAGTTCGGGTTACACAAAATCGTAAAACCAGCGTCGCATTCGCATAATGACACGGTAATGACGTTGGGCATTTTTAATCGCGCGTGCAGATCGTAGAAAGACGGAGGCTGGGTTTATTTTTCCGTTAATTCTCCGTCTCCCGCGGCCCACACAGCATTGTCGCTGTCTCAGCGACTGACTGTTGCTGCTGGCGCTCCACAATGTCGGCAGTTTAACTTTCGCGCGCATAATGGCGGTTTTATGGAGAAAATGAAAACGGAAAAGGGATAGTAAGTGCACAAGCGTCAGTCGAACTTTACATTTATGGAAGTTATAAGCGAGTAAACCTTTAAGCGATAAATAACGTCAATGGAACCCACATGACTGTATTTAATCTATATAAACCCACATTTAGAGTTAGGCCCTTCAGAGATAAACTCGCAAAGGTTATCGTTCTGTCCAATCGAAATTACGCATCGCATTCTTCAGTGAAAAATACCACTGACTTCCAGTAATCACTTGTGACGTCATGCTTGCATAACACTTCCACCTCCCTACAGCAAACTATTGTGTGCTATATTACACACTCTGTTCGCAGTTGAAAGCATTTCAATATTTTCGCAATAGTAATGGACGAGCTATAAAGATTCAGCGTCTTCTTCCTTCTTACTTATCTTGTTGGCATTCACATATATAATGTGAGTGCCGAGCAGCGATTCGTTCACATGGAGAGCCAATGATTTATTGCTCTGAAACAGCGGCTAAAACTCGTATGCAGACGTGGACAGTAACAATCTATCGTAATCGTCACCAGGAAATGATACGAACTGATGTAATCGACAATAATTTCCATAATCGTTCTCTTTCCAAAGCTAAATGTTTCGTACACTCATCATCGTAATTAGTTCGGAGGTTTTCGTTTCTTCAGCAGTACATAAACGAACAGTTACAAAGAGGTGAATTTTTGAAATGTCGCGAAAGCAGTACTGCGCCGAAAATTTCGTTACAACTGCGAACGGAGTGTCTCGCAGCGGCATTCTGAACACAAATGCTTTCGGCGTGTTTGGCGCGTTAGATTTGAATAAGAAATCAAGATTCGGACGAATCTCTCCATCGCCTCTCTCTGCACCAGCCGGCTGCAACCGTGCTGCCAAAGAAGGCGTCGATGTCTGCGGCGCTGCTTCCCCCCCATGCTCGAATCGCAACCAAGTCGGGGAAATCCTCTGCTGCCTCTAAAGGAAAGACGGTAGCCGCGGTGCCGGTGCAAGTTTCTGCTCTACGTTCCCATCTCTTGCGGCCTGCCTTTCCACGGAACTGATGTACCTTGGTTTTACCTCAATATAAATAACGCAACTAATTTTACCTAAAATACTACAGCGAATATTTACATTTATTGCTAACTGTTTTATCGCATTATCGTCCAAAGCATATTCAGGTTTCGTAATACCTTCTCTGTTTTCACACGTGTTTTTGGCCGTGGGCTAGCAAATTGCACCATTAGCAGTGCAGGAAACTCACCACCGTAAAACCAGAGCCGAATTTGCTTACCTGGAAAGCTGCCTATGACATCACGTATTCTGGAACCGACACAGCTTGGTCTGTTATTGGCCACGCTAAGAAAATACATTTGGCACTCGAAAAGTTCCGTCGTTTTAGGAAGTTAACGAATTTCAAGAGCATACTTTTTGTTTGTCTCTGGCTTTAGCACACTCTAGAAACATCTCAGTGATGTGTACGTAACCGTTTGCAGCTCTGTTGCTTACGTGTGTTTACTCAGGCCTTACTTGTGTTGTAAGGTCTGACTGCTTGACATGTTTTCCTTGAGGCATGATTTTCTGAACAGATGATCGTTTCCGTTTAGTACGACACTTTTTTTTCCTAGTGTAGATGTTAACCCTCCTTTAAAGCGTGCAAATGGCGGATATCTGGCCGATCGTTTTTAAGTCACCGGGCTACAAGTGCAAACCTTATACTCCTTATGCTTTCAAAATTCTAACGTAGTCTGTTTCACATTCTTGGTATATATTAAAACAATTCCGCAATGTTTTCTGAAAAACCACGAAAATAAAAGTTGTCATTATTTATACCCTCTCGTTAAACGTGCCATTCGTCGTGTTTCAACAGACGGCGTCGCAAAGCTGTACCACACATCTGTGCGATTTGTATACCTAGGTACTCTCTCGAAGTCATTGCCCAATATGGGACAAACACGTCTGCGGGACATTTGCGATGATAGAATCGTTCTCTAGTATTCGAATCTTCGATTTCTCCGTAATATACTTACATTAGGAAGCGTATCTGGTACCCAGTCCGCTTCTGTGAACGTCAAATAGTGGACATCTTCAACTTTTGTAGTCCTGTCTTCCTCAGTTGCGTGTAATATTACGGTATATTGATAATTTTTACTTATGGACCGTCTGACAGTCGGCAACAGAAGCCAAAACATTGCATTGAAACAAGCGTTCAGTTCATAGTGCTGTGGAATGTGGGAAAAAAACCGCAAATTCGCATTCGTAAGAAGAAGAACACCGAAAATGCAACACGAGCGTAATATGTAAGAAATCGTCCACGCAACCTGCCACTGATGATGCCTCGCAGAAAATAAAGGCGAAAGGCGTAAGGCACTAAAATTGTGTTTTATTCAGTTGCTGTCAGACGGTCGATAAGTAAAAATTATCAATATACCGTCAAATAGTAGGAGTGCTACTACATAGCACGTAGGGCAGTATTTGCAAACTGATCTGCCAATAGCAGTTCTGTCTTATCACGCAAACACTGCGATATGGATCCTGGAAATGTGCCAACAGCCACAGCCAGCCTCTCGCTCAGTGGCGAGGGCTGCGGCAAACAGTGGCCGGAGGCAAGACACCCCCTGACTCGGCGCACAGCGGTCTGAATGGGTGTTCAGTCTTTGAGAAGTTTTGCCGCCGTGCGTAAACGCCAAACGCTTTTTGGTGAGATGTGTTTGTAGCAGAGCCCATCTCGCGCTTCTTTCCGCAACGAGCGTAATCCTGATCGTTTAATAAATCAGCTACGTACGCTCCAGTGGCCGAGCACGAGGCTTTTGGACATCCCTTTACGTGCAATCTGCTCCTCACCTTCCCCCATATCACGACTCCACTGGCGTCCGCCAGCATTCCGTACTCTCCACTGCTTGTTAATGTTTCCTCTTCATATTACACAAAATGACAAGTTCGCTTCGTCAAGGGCAGCTCCATTGCAGAGAGATGTGTGTAAAAATTATGAAGCTCTGGACATCGACGTTTGTTCATCCTATCAAAGCCGATTAATGTTTAACATGCAACCTCATCATTAGAGAGAAATGGTTTCCCAAATTTTCCTCACCTGAATGTTGTTTCCCGTGTAGTCGTCGTCTCTGTCGTACCGTTCATCTTAACTGCCGAATACAAACATGGAAAATCGCAGCAGGTGTCAGATACCTTGACGGAGGACTAGAGGCAAAATTCACCACGTTTGAGTACAGTCAAAAACGTAAATAAATTGAATGTGGTTTGCCTCTGATCAGAAGAAGAAATGAGGGCTACTTGGTTCCATAGGTTAACGTGTGGGGGGAGTTGATATGACGGTATTCATCGGTCTCTGTCATCACTTCCACGTCACAGAAGCTGTAAAAATACTTTACTTACGATGATAGGAGCAATGGGAACAACACAGTTAAAAATCGTGTTTTATTTTCAGTGCTTTGGGAACCGTCCACCGGTGCACTGTCCCTCGTGTCGTGAATACCGATGCTGCAGGGGCTCATATGTTGCTCCATAGTAACGTCACGGAGGCTATTGCCACGACATTTATACATTCACCGCTTCAGTTGAGGACTTTTTGTGATCAAGAAACGTACTTTACATCTTACATTCTAGCTACACGGTTAAACGTATCGCATTTTTTCTATTAAATTTTAAGGTTATGTATCGGTACCAGCGCATTCCGTCATTTTGCCTTTTCCAGCACTTTCTATGGACTCCTGAGAAGTTGACCATCATTCTGCCTCGTCTTGTCTCACATATACAGTGTGTGAGAAAACAGTCTGACCCAAAGTGTAGGGCAGGAAGACAGCATTAAAAAAACCAATCCGAGTATAGGAACTAGAAATGGCTGTCGAATATTTACAGCGCTATGCCAGCATGAAAACGGTGGGCAGTCTGAACATTTGCTGCGACATACTTAACGCTAAGTAAGTGGTGGATCACGTTTCCTTTACTTTGTCCTCTTGAAGACATGTTGAAATATAAAACATGGACATGTGATTGTCTTTATTTCTAAAGAAATGTTGTCTAGAACGTCGGCTAAGTATTACACAGGTGTATGTGATGCTTTGAGTTTTTCTTGTTATCGTCCTGAGAGTGGTTAGTCCATAGACTGTGATTACACTTACATTTTGTGTGAATTATCTTTCATTTTGAGTAAAGACGTCCACATGTCAGATTTTAATTACGTTCCTGTAGCTCCCAAAATACGAATTTTCGACCCCGAGTTGTTGTACTCAAACTACTAAGTTTCAGACTGTCTTTCTGCCCTACACCTTTGGTCAAATCATTTCTCCGGACCCTGTATAACGATGCTGGATGGCGAAACCCTGCTCAACCAGCACTGCTTAAATTGTTCACTTTTAACGTACGCTACACTGAATGACTCCCACCCTGGTCGTCCGCCCATATTGCGTCGCGTCACTGGAAAGCCAGCGCGCGACACACAAAATCACGAAACCAGCATCAGATCTGCATAATTACTCTGTACTGATTGTCAGCACATTTAGACGTTAGTCACAAATACATATAGTAGTAATGTAGAAGCTGGATTTATTTTTCTGTTAATTTTCCGTCTCCTGCAACCGACAGAGCTTTGTCGCTGCGTCAGAGACCAATTGTTGCTGCCAGCACCGCGGAATGTTGGCAGTTTTAACTCTCCCGCGAGTAATGGCGCTTTTCTGAAATAAGCGAAAACGGGAGAAAAATTCAGATGCAAGTGTTCATCACCGAAATGAGAGTGAATCCCTACTTGACGCATGTCTACCCACAGCCAGAACTCGCGTAGGTGTGTGTCCTTCCCCACATGTGAATCACACTCCTAGTCGCTGGCCAGTTGTACCACTGTAACGCAGCCGGACTGTGATGTTTCGTACTCGGCACATTCGTGGATGGCCTTCTGTCACAGCTGCCTCCAGCTGATGTTACGCTACACCCCGGAGAAGGAGGCGATCGAGTCAAAAAATCTCCCGGTAAACATGTAAGGAAATCCTAAAGAAGCACCGTCAAAACGTTTTTATCCAAGCCAAATAACTCAATGATGCTGTCTTATTATGCTGACGTGGATGACATGCGTTGTGCGGAATATGCGAAGCGGTTAGAGCTGGAACGTATTTGCACTCCACCGTTTTGATGACGTATAATGGGTAGAAAAATTGCTCTAGAGTCAAGGCCAAGTCTTAGTCGGGTACGTAGAATTAGCGAATATGTTCACACCAGACATCGTTTATGATGATGTAATTAGGAAGTGGACAGCATCGTCGGCTTTGTATCGATGTGAAATTAAAACTCAGTGTGAGAGCCTGTATTACTTCCTGCCTACGTGCCTAGCCGTTCGCCTTGTGTTTCTACGAATTGCATTCGTTAAATGGTAACAGATAGAAAAGCATTTGTCGAGGGCCTTTACACACTGCACACGAGAGGAAGACGACCACATTCAAATCAACAATTAATTCACTGGAAAGGCAAAGAAAAGGAAAAAGGTTGCGCCAGCGGTATTATTTTGTCGTGTAGCTGGGTGGCGGCTACCGCGAGAACGAAGGCCGCCACAACTTTGGTTTACGGTGCCCGAATGCGTTGTATGCTCCTCGCCGGCGTATGTGAAACTGTGAACACACACCACGTTTCATAGGTTCGACCATAGAAATACTCACATACACGGAGCATTCGTCCATCCTTGCCGTGTTCAAGTTGGAAGCCAAATGGATTAGACGGTTACATTATTTGTAACTGGAATCAAGTACTGACTTCAACAGCTGATCTTTTTGTATTAATGGCACACATCTACCAATTCAGTTAACCTACTTTTCCAAACATTCGCGACGTTAATGCGATAACTATCCTTGTTACGTTTGGCCACGTGGAACGACAGCAAACGTTTCAAACAATGTCCTGTCATCTCCTTATTTTCACAAATGGCACACTTACAGTAATGCGAGCAATTCCTGTTATTGTTGCACTGTGGCTCATTTAGCTGGCCGCTTCCACAGAATCGGTTGGCGGGATGCATATAGTTTTGTGGCCATTCCTGACGACTACGTCTCATGTGTGGCATTATGCTATAAGAAGTGACATCCGTAACGCCCTATTTTTAGACGGAATAAAAAGCTACGACTTGTGCTTGATCTAGTACAGATGCAGACACAATATCGAGATAAGAAGCGTGTTGTACCAGAAAACGTTGCTTGTAGAGTAAATTCATAACACTGGGTTAGAGATTAACATTCTGTCGTGTCAAAAATTCTGGCCATTCGTAGAGTTTGTCATTTGGGTTGAAAGTCTCCGTTATGAAAGAGTGTCCAAACATTCCTCAGTGATCTGTCAGTGGGCAAACTGTAACGACTTTTGTTTCACGTGTCTTTATGATGGTCGGCAAGCGCGGGAACTCATCGCTGTCAGCCCAGCCCTAGAAACGCATATGCAGATGTGTAGACATACTGTGGAAAATTTACATATGTTCCATACACATGGCGTTCCATGATACACAACCATGACGTTATAACATCCACACTCCCGTCCTGTTTATTACGGGAGATTGTCACAACCCACATATGCAGCCCCTACCTTATCCTCTGTTCACCAAGACGATATGTTCAGTGTTCCAAAAGATTTCTCCGTGTTAACGTTATAGTTGCATCTTCCTCCGCAAAGTAGTTCTGCGACATCTCACACATTCCGGCCACGTGTCAAATCAATATCAGAGTTGCCTTGATGACGACAAAGAGTAAATTACTCATTAATATCTGCTTCTACATAATGCGTCGTGCACTCTCCGTCGTGTTTAAACGGTCCTTACTAGAAGACTGTAGTAGAAACTGGCGCCAGTCATACATGTACGTAATCTTTGAAAACTGTGACCCAATTACGGGAAACACAGTTGCCGTACTAGAACCACTGTCTACTACTAGAAGTTTTAATTTGTCATTGATACACTGACTTTGGCGTAACAAAGCGTCTGTTGTACTCAGGAGATTTGCATGAATAATGCATAGTACGGCACTTCTGTTTCTTTGAGACCGATGCCTCGACGTAAACATCGAAACTTCCAGTTGCTATTAAAGTTTTGGAGCCAGTGAAGATGTGCTTCTGGAGGAAGTATTTTGCTGCTTTCAGTTTAGTCAGTATTGGTAACATCTGAAGCTACTTTCTCTTCTGGTCAGAAGAAACTGATAGCACCTCTTACTTCCGGCAGATTATACTTTACCGTTCCTGCACGTACAACCAACACGTCACACAGCGTGTGTTACTCTTGTGCCGTAGCTTTATAGTGAGAGCAGAAAGGAAAAAAAAGACAGCTGATATCAGTATATTTAACGAAGTCATTCATTTCTGTGTACGTTATTCACCTCTCGCTGTGTGCCCAGCTCTGTTTGGGAAAGAAGGAAGCGTCGGTAGCAAACTTTTGTCAACGGATGAATGTGGAGGTCGTCCGTACTAGCGAGGCGATGAAGGCATTTGCGAACTAGGGGTAAATCTGTTTAATTTTTTTTATATCATCTCATAGGTGAATATACCGAATCAGCATAGTGTGGTCTCCCCTAATCCACAGAAGATACGATAAGAAATGTTACGTTCTTCCGATTAATCTACAGCTAAGAAAAACCTTCAACTTCTCGTCGTAATCGCAGTTCCTTCCAGTTCACCGCCCTGTAATTCGTCAGAATCAGATAAACGGACAATTCAAATGACGCAGCGTTTACAATGAAATGTTGCCAAAACAGCTGTGCGCATAAAATTCCGTTACAACGGGGAACGGAGTCGCTCGAGACGGCATTCTTGCGTCAGACGCTGCCCGTGCTGTTGCCGAGTTAAACTTTTGTATCTGTTCAGGATTACTTTAGAAAGATTCATCTCCTTTACTTCGGTTGCCAGACGAGATGTCGACGTCTGCGACGCTGCTCCCCCACGTCCGGACGCAAATGATTCGACCAACTGCTCCGTAGAGTAGCCGCTGCACAAATTGAATTCTCTGACGACGGAAAAATGTGAAGCCGTTTTCTTATACAAAAGATTGTCTGTATTCCTATATTTTTTGTTAGTAACAGTACTCTAAGTATTTTTACGTAAAACTCTAGGCAAAGTATTACACTTAGATGATGCAAGTGGTAAACGAGGGAAAATTTAAGAAATATGGCGCGCTTCCCAGAATTGACTGTTCCCTTCGCTTCAGTTGCGTTACACATGTTCAGGTCTGGGGAGGGCGTCTCTTGCAGGTACACTACGGATACGTCGCAACATCGACACTCGCGAGTCATGCATTAGCAACGGTCCTGCACTGGCAAACACGCCACGCCTGTAATCTAGTGACCCTGGCCTCACATTCTCATTACTAAAGTACTGAAGAAACAATTTTTTTTTCCATTTCAGTGTGTCTCATTTTTGCTCTACTATACGCTTAATACACCTTGAAAACCTAAACGGCGGACATCTTTCCGACTGGTTTCAACTCTGCTAGCTACAGCTGCCAACTAATATAATTATTAATCTCTCTGTCTGGTGATTGTGCAAAAGGATCGCGCGAGTCGAGTAGACGCCATGTTTACATCGCTGTGACGTCTTCTTTCCGGAAGTGGTGCTGTGGTCTCCTGTACATTCCGGTCGTGTATAAAAACAGGCCAGTACCCGTCTTCTTGACAATGTGGAAACACGTAAAGTTATCCTTTTTGTCACCTGTTGTCAAGTATGCTGTCCATTCTCTATCCTGTTTGAATAGTGGGTACCACAAAGCCGTAAAAAAAATAAGTGCGCAACCTGTATCTACACTTAGTTCACAGCCGTGCACCAGTAAACGTAACTTTTGTCGCTCAATACGGCACCTTCCAGCGCTTTAACGGACGTGGATACTTCTGAACACCCGTTTACGTGCAACGTCCTGCTGCTCCCCATGTTTTCACCGGCGTCCGTAACAAGTCCGTACCCTCCACCATTTGTTAGTGTCTCCTCTCGATATTAGGGAAACACCGAAAAGTTCGCTGTGCCGAGGATAGTTGCACTGCAGACGCTACGAGCGTAAATGTTATGAAGCTCGCAAAATAGAGGCTTCTTCGGACTAACGTTTCATACGCAGACGTGACTAGAGAAAACCAGTTGCCCAAAGTTTCGTCCTGTGAATGTTGTCCACATGTTTCAGATGTTTACTGAAATACAAAGAGAAGTTAATATCGCCGTATTCAACAGCCTCTGAGTCATCAATACCGAATCACAGACGATAAAAAAGAGTACCGCCATTACTCACGTTGATGGTAACAATGTGACCAACGCAGTTAAAATTTTTGCCTCGTCTTCAACGCTTTGGCAATTGACCGACGGTGCATAGTCTTTACTTTCATTAATATTGACTCTGTGCGGTCTCACGTGTTGCCCCATAATAGCGTGACTGATACGCTTGTCACGACACTTGTACATTTACTACTTTACCTGAGGACATTTTGTAATCAAGAAACGTATTTCACATCTATCTCCTTAGCGCCTTTGTTAAACTTATCATAGTTATCATCCACTGAATTTTAAAGTTACAAATTGCTACCAACGCATTCCGTCATTTTGCCGTTTTTCACACTTTCCATCAAAGATTAAGTGTACTGGACTCTAGAGAATTCGACCAACCCTCTGTCACGCCTCGTCTGGCATATGCAGGGTGCGGAAACACAATTTGACCAAAAGTGTAGGGCACATGGGCCAAAAGTGTAGGGCACATGGGCGGCATCAAATGAAAGAATCTCAATATAGAAGCCAGAGGCCGCACGTGAATATTTAAGGCGCTATGTCAGCATGACAACGGTGGTCGGTTTGAACATTTGCTACAGATAATTATGTTAATTAAGTGGATGCTTATCCGTCATTCATTTTGGCTCTTTTATGGGATATTGAAAAACGAAACATGGTGCGTCAGCCAAGTCCGATACACGTGTGATACTTTAAATTTATCCTGTTCTTCAAATATTCCGTTTAGGTATACACGTTTTGCAAATGCAGATCGTAGTAATATAGAAGCCGAGTTTATCTCTCCGTTAATTCTTCATCTCTTGCAGACGACAGAGCTCTGTCGGTGCATCAGCGGTCGATTGTTGCTGTAGGCGCCACGGAAAGATGGCAGTTAGATTCTGACTTTCTCCGGAGTAACTGGGATTCTATTAAAGAAATGAAAACAGAAAGAAGTAACGAACGCGGCAGCTAGCAGTCAGACAGCACTTTTCTTTTAGTTAATGCGACGACAATTTTAAAAGATAAAGAGTTTTATCTATTAAAAAAATCAAAGTTTAAAGTTACGCTCGCAACGGACAAACTCACTAAAAGTTATCGTCCTTGCCACATTTCATTTTACACACAACTGAATCAGACTATTTCTTATGAGCTACACATAATTAAGCCTGTAATTCATGACGAAGTTGACTGTTACTATTCCTACTGTTGTACCTTCCTTACGTAACGAACGAGCAAAACGCTCACATGAGATAGTAGTCTTGAGTCTAGCACGCTATCGCCCAGGAAACAATACCCCCAGGCAGAGCATTTCCTGTTCCGACACATGAATGATTTTTTGTAATTCATATGTGACCTTCCAAACTGAATTACGTAGGCCTACTACATTGCGTGAATGAATGCGGCAGTTTTCTCGGCAACAACGATAAACAAGCAAAAAAATAGAAAGACTTGGCTATAGATGTCTGCCATCACAGGGCTGTCGTGACAGCCGAGTCTTCCGTGACGTCTTAGTGGTGACGACAGCGGCTGAGGGGCGTTTAGAGACGGCAGCAGACCACACTGACGTGTGACGTCACTTGGCAACCAAGTCTTCTTGTATCCGCTGCAATTAATCATTTATTTTTATCGATCATCTCATAGGTATACATTTTCGGTAAATTAACCATCATTTGGTGCCAAGATGCCCGTGTGTGAGATTTTAATTACGTTCCGGTACCGCTGAAAATGTGCAATTGCGACGCCTAAATGCTATTCTCAAATTTCTGTTTCATGCAGCCTTTCCAGGCTACACTTTTCATCATATATTTTCTATGTACCCTGTACAACGATACGGGATGGCAATCTTGGCTGAATCAGCACTGCTTAAATTTTTAATTTTTTACGTACACTGCACATGTGTCATTCAATGACCTCCTCATAACTACACTGTACAGAGTGTGAGCAAATTTAAAAGTTAATCACAAATGTAGACAGTAGTAATGTAGAAGCTGAATTTCTTTCTCTGCTAGTCTTCCGTCTCCTGCAGCCGACAGAGCTTTGTCGCTGCCTCAGTGACTGACTGTTGCTGCTACCACGAGGATCGGTGTAAATTTTAGCTCTCCCGCGAGTAATGGCGATTTTCTGAGATAAACGAAAACGGGAGGAAAATATATATGCAAGTGTTCGTCATCGAAACGATAGTGAATCCCTAATTGGCACAGCGACTTAATTTTTTAATATTTAGGAACAGCAGAATCTTGCGTTGACCGCCAATTGCGAGATGCGTGTCCATTCCCACACGTGAATCACACTCCTAGTCGCTGGCAGTTGTAGCATTGTAATGCATTCGGAGTGTGCTGCTTCGCACTCCGCACCTACATGGATAGCCTTCTGTCTCAGCTGATCTTACCCTACACTCCTGAGGAGATACTGTGAGTAAATCTTCCGGAAAACACGTATTACTAATCGTCAAAAAATACCGTCAAAACGTTTTTATCCAAGCCAATTACCGCATGTGTTACTTTTATTATGCTCACTTGCATGACATGCGTTGTGCGGAGTATGCGTAGCGATAAGGGATGGAGCTCCACGGTTTTGAAGACGTATGATGGCTAGAAAAATTCCTCTCGAGTCAAGGCGAAACCTTAGACACGTACATAGGATTAGCAGATATGTAGTCACCACCCATCGATTGTCAAGACATAATAAAGAAGTTGACAGCGTCGTGTGTTTCGTATCGACGCGGAATATAATCGCGGTGTCAGAACGTGTTTTACTTCGTACAATGTGTCCATCTGTTGTCCTTCCGTTTCTACAGATTGCGTTCGTATCTGGTAACGGATAAGAAAAAAGATCTATCGTCGGCGTTTACGCACTGCATATGTGAAGACGAGAACCGCAGTGAAGGTCACAACTAATTTACTGGAAAGGCGATAAAAACAAAAAAACAAAATATCTTCGGTCCGCGATATTACTCTGTCATGTCGCCGGAGAGCAATGATCGTGAGAACGTAAGTCACCAAAGCTTTATTTTACGCCGCCTGACTGCGTTATACGCTGCTCTTTGGCGCATGCGGACACACACCACGTTTCAAAACGGTTCAAATGGCTCTGAGCACTATGGGACTCAACTGCTGAGGTCATAAGTCCCCTAGAACTTAGAAGTACTTAAACTTAACTAACCCAAGGACACCACACACATCCATGCCCGACGCAGGATTCGAACCTACGGTCGTAGCGGTCGCGTGGTTCCAGACTGTAGCGCCTAGAACCGCTGGGCCACTCCGGCCGGCACACCACGTTTCATACCTTAGGCCATAGAGATACACATATTAAGGCACGTGCATCTATCGTTACTGTGTTGAGGTTCGAAACCAAGGCAGTTGCAGTATTTGTAAAAATTTCATTCTGCAGTATTTATAGGTAGAATCAAGGACTGATTTCAACAACTGATCTCCCTGTTGTATTAGTATCACACACGTAGTAATGAAGTTGAGCTAATTTCCCCAAGACTCGCAGTGTTAATCCGATAACTGTCCTTATTGCAGTTGGCTACGTGAAACGACATCAAACGTTCCAAACACTGCCCTGACAATTCTTTATTTTCACAAACGACAGAATACAGTAATACGACGAATTCCTGTTCTTGTTGGAATGTGGCTCATTTAGCTGGCCGCTTCCACAGAATCGGTTTGGCGGGAAGCATATAGTTTTCTGGCCGTTTCATAGGGAGTACGTGTGAGGTGTGTTGTTATGCTTTAAGAACTAACATCCGTGATGTCCAAATTTACACAGAATACGAGGCTATGATCCCTGCAGAATCCAGTACAGGTAGCGACACAGTATCGAGATATGAAGCGTGATGTACCGAATACGTCACTCATGGAAGACATTAATTTACCGAGTTAGAGATTAACATACTGTCGTCTCAAAATCTTCGCCATTCGTAGCGTTTTAGACCTGACGACCGACACGCATGCCTACTTTCTACCTATGCAACGATTCTGATGCAGGTTTGGTGCGTAGCTTGTGGAGTCACTTGGGTTAAAATTCTCCCTTTTTAAAGAGTGTGTCCAAACATTCCTCAGTGCTCCGCCACCGGGCAAACTGTAACGACTTTTGTTTCGCGTGTGTTTGAGACGGACTGCAAGCACTTGTATAGTAAGCAGTGCTGATAACTCACTGCCGTCCACCCAGCCCGGGAAACGCACAATATGCAGATGTAGACACCTACTTTGGAAAGTGTACGCACACTCTGTACTCATCGCGGCAGGCCTCGTTACGTGGTACACAACCGTGACGTCACAACACGGACACACTCGCCCTGTTTATCTCGGCCGACTCTGCAGCGCCACACGTGCAGCCCCTGCCGGCACTTATGCAGTTTAGCAGGTACGGAAAAAATTTTTCATTTTTTTTCAAAATTTGATCGATTATAGTGAAATTTGATACGCTGATTACGAATACGATATTTATTTTCGCCCCAGTCAATTATTTACATCAAAAAATAGTTTTAAATTTTTTTAAAATTTTTTTTACTTTTTTTATTTTTCAATATTTTGTCGATTACAGTATACGTTCATTTTAACGGAACGGTAGGTACGTATTTTTACTAATTAACCACAATCAATACTCTTGCTCATCAAACGCCAGTGCAAAATTAACAAACTTTTAACTAAATTTAGCAAAATAAAAATAAAACGTAATCGCTGTGCTGCTTCGGGATACACTAAACGAACGTGCTGAACCAAGTTATGAAATGCATCCTTTTGAAAACGCTGACGCCACAAAAATTCTGCCAAATAGTTATCTAGCATAGTACGATGGGTACCGAACCTGCGTTTGTTTTCTTCCTTGGCTTTCTGCCAAACAGATTCTACGTGATTGGTTGTAGCGTGAGTAAGGGGGTCAACGAAATTAATCGAATGGTTTACAGTCAAATGCTGATATCCCAGATTACCCACTGTCTTGTATGCTGCCCACAAATCCGAGACAACAGTAGTACCAGGGAGCACGAACTGTTGCAAAATAGGCAACAAAGTGCCAGCATCGCGTCTGTCTAGAGTCACCATGAAACTTTCCTTTGTTTCCACATCGAAACCACCAAAAACCCATTGTTCTCTAACGCGATGACCACGTTCGTACTTTCGACGAACAAAACAACTTACCTCGATCTCCACAATATGACCTCTGCCTCCCAGAACGATCGGATTGAGCAAAAAATATTCGTGACAAATGTCCCTACAAATTTGTTTCCAATCAACAATCGTATGGGCACTTCCGATTTCCAACTCCCTCTGTAAAAAGTCCTGCTTATGTACATCATAAGCCCACAGATGCATCAGTTGCAAGATCTTGGAAACTTCAATATGGCTTCCCGAAAAGAATGAAAATTTTCGAATTGATGCTTGTTTCCTACAAACTCGACCTGCTGAACAACGCCAGATGACACCATCCATAGAATTATTGATTTCTAATCGCATTTCGTTGTATCCCACGCACTTGCCATCACAAATCATCACACTTTTCAACAACCCGTGTTGTTGAGCCCAGTTAATCGCCTTCCCATTAGTGGCCGATATTTCGAATAAATTTTTGAGGCGAAATTCCGTAAGATTTGGAAATCTATTTGCCATATTCAAATGAACCTTTCAGAATATTGTCGACTAGCAAATCGTGTTCAAAGCAACGAATTCGACACGACAGACTACCAGTGTATTTGTTTCAGTTTAAACCTTTTTTTAGTTTAAACCTTTGCCTAGCGTATCCCGAAGCTGTAAACTAATCCGTTTTGTTTTTATTTCTACTTATTTTCGTTTAAAATTATGAGCAGCATATTCTCATCATCAACTCATTAAATGAAAATGGATGTTACATTCGAAATCAGCGCATCAGAATTCACTATATCGACAAAATATTGAGAAATAAAAAAATTTTAAAAAATTTATCAATTTTTTCAAAATTTGATCGATTATAGTCAAATTTGATACGCTGATTACGAATACGATATTTATTTTCGCCCCAGTCAATTATTTACATCAAAAAAATTGTTTTAAATTTTTTTAAAATTTTTTTATTTTTCAATATTTTGTCGATATAGTGAATTCTGATGCGCTGATTTCGAATATAACATCCATTTTCATTTTCCCTTGACCGTCGGCGATATCTTCTGCCCGATAAGCGCGGCGCTGCCGATGACGCAACATTGCGTAATACACTAACTAATCAGTATTTTCAAATCATAGGCGGCCGCTGCCGCGGCCGCATTCCAAAGAAAAAAAACTCCCAACCTAACCTCAAGTGGGCTACGCTACAGATCAATTTATGCAGTTTAGCAGGTACGTAAAAAATGTTTCATTCCAAATGTATCTGGCTTGGAGAGCTTTGTGGGTGAATATGTAAAGTTTGTTGGTGATTGTACTTTGTATTTTCATAAATAAAGTGATCTGTAGCGTAGCCCACTTGAGGTTAGGTTGGGAGTTTTTTTTTTGGAATGCGGCCGCGGCAGCGGCCGCCTATGATTTGAAAATACTGATTAGTTAGTGTATTACGCAATGTAGGGTCATCCGCAGCGCCGCGCTTATCGGGCAGAAGATATCGCCGACGGTCAAGGGAAAATGAAAATGGATGTTATATTCGAAATCAGCGCATCAGAATTCACTATATCGACAAAATATTGAAAAATAAAAAAATTTTAAAAAAATTTAAAACAATTTTTTTGATGTAAATAATTGACTGGGGCGAAAATAAATATCGTATTCGTAATCAGCGTATCAAATTTGACTATAATCGATCAAATTTTGAAAAAAAATGAAAAATTTTTTCCGTACCTGCTAAACTGCATAAGTGCAGCCCCTGCCATCGACACAGCTCGGCCTTACAGTATTCCTACTAAATTGCCGCGAAACCTGCTGAGGGCCGAGAATTCCGTTACAACTGGGAAGGGAGTTGCTGTCCGTGTTCTTGGCGAGTTAAACTTTAGTAGTAGTTCATGATTATTTTAAAAAGGTCCATCGCCCTTTTTTTGGATACCGTATCACTGCCGTCGTGCTGCCAGGGAACATACCGATGTCTGCGACTCTGTTTCCCCACACCGGGACGTAAATAATTTGACGAGTTGCTGTGGACTACAGCTGCTGTCCAGGTTGTAATTACTATTGCAAAGTCTGATCTGTGCAGCCTCTTTGATGGCAGGGTTTGTATTCCTCAGTTTCACGCTGATAACAGTACCTTAAATATTTTTGCTTAGAACAAAAGTGCGAAATATTCCGAATACATTTTTCCGTCGGTTCTCCGTCTCCTGCGGCCGACAGAGCTTCGTGACTGCCTCAGCGACTGACTGTTGCCGCTGGCGTTCCGAACAGTCGGCAGTTCGATTCTCTCGCGAGTAATGGCGGTTTTCTGACGTAAATGAAAGCGAGAAAAGTTTTTCAAATATGCCCACAGCTTAACGTCGCGTCGCCTGCCATTTACGAGATGCGTGTCCGTTCCCACATGTCATAATCACACTCTTAGTCGCTGGCCAGTTGCGCTGTTTTAGTGCACCCGGACACTGCTGTTCCGCAGTCCGCACAGTCATGGGTGGACTTCTGTCACAGCTGCCTGCAGCTGATGCTATCCTAAACTTCTGACGAGGAGGAGCTTGTGTGAGAAAATGTTCCAGGATACACGGATAGAAATCGTCAAAAAATACCGTCAAAACATTTTTATCCGTGCCAGGTAACGCATGTGATTCTGTTTTACTATGCTCACCTGGATGGTAAGAGGTATAACGTATTTACGGTCCAAGGTTATGAAGACTTGCAACGGTTGAATCGAGGCGAAATCTTAGTCATGTCCGCATTGTCAACGTGTATTTTGTCAACAGGCATCGATTGTGAAGACGTAATAAAAGTAGTCGACAATATCATCTGTTTTGTGCGGATGCGGAATTTAAAGGTAGTGTGAGAAACTGTTTCCTTCCGTGGGCCATGTGTCCAACAGTTGCTTCTCTGTTTCGACATATTCCATTCGTAACTGGCTACTGATGAAGAAAGATCTATCCAGGACCTTGACACACTGCACCTGTGAGAACAAAGATCACGTTCAAGACAAACAGCAGTTGACTGAGAAGGCGGTAGAAAATTAGAACAAAAACTTTGTGTCATTCATATTCTTTTGTCCTGTTGCTGGGCAGAGACGGTCGCGTGATCGAACGCCACCAAAGCTTCATTCACGCTGCCTGAATGCGTTATATGCCGCTAGATGGCCAGTGAAAAAATTTGGACTCGCACCATTTTTCGTACCTTCGACCAACCTCGAAATTCTGCCTTAGTGTCCTTCATATTCTTGACACATTTTAAAACTCTCTGACAATTTTTTTTACTATCACGTGAAACAAAAGTTATCATTTTGATTTCCTCTTATTGAATGAGCTGTCACTCGTGTCGCATCGCGGAGTTGTCCCACAAGTCAGTGCGATTTCTATATCTGTGTACTCTTTCTAAATCATTCCCCAGTGTGGGACAAGCACATCTGCGAGATATTTGTTATCATACAATTATTATCTACTGTTTGAATCTCTGATTTGTTGGTAATATACATATTTAGGGATGTGCGTGACGTCTTCAAATCGTCTCTTTGACAGTAAAATAGGACTGTTAATGCATTCCACATAGGGCCGTCATTGCAAATCGATCTGCCAATAGCAGTTCTGTCTTATCACGGAAACACTGCAATGTCGATGCTGCAAATGTCCTTATAATCATAGCCAACCTCTCGCTTAGGGGCATAGGCTCCATCACACAACACTGATTGATTACTCTATCACAAGTTCTCTGGCCATCCCTAAACGCCTAATCTTTTCAGGTGCAAAACCCTTCCACCAGTGCCCGCCTCGCATTGCTTTCGACAACCAGCGTAACCCTGATCGGTTAAGAGAGGAGCCGCTAACGATGTAGTGGGCCTGGATAAGACTTTTGAACATCCCCTTACGTCTGACCTCATCATACTCCTCCAACTTATATTTTCACTGGCGTCCGTAAGGGATTCGTACTCTACATTACTTGTTGACCTCTTCGTTTCGCAATACGAAAACACCACCAAGTTCGTTTCATTGTCGATAGTTTGCTCAGCGGAGACCATGGGTCTGAAACGTATGAATCTTGGAACGTACCGCAGGCGTTCGTTCCGGCTGGTAGAATAGATTAAGGTTTAACATGTAAACATGACTACAGAAGAGTAGTTTCCGAAATTTTGGTCATCCCAATGTTGTGTCCCGCGTGGCCGCCGTCTGTGTCGCGCCGTTGGTCTTGACTGCTCAGTACAAACATGGGAACTCGCAGCAGGTATCCGACTCTGTTAGCCCGCCTTGATGCAGGGCTAGAAGCAATATTCACAACATTTCAGTATAATCAAAACAGTTAACAAGTAGAATAGTGTTTGCCTCTGGTCAGGAGAAGGAGTAGGGGCTACTTGGTGTCATAGAGTATCGTTCTTGTGTCGTAGATATATATCGAACTAAGAAAGAGTAATCAATTTGACCGTATTCATGCTGCTCCGAAACATTACTTCAACATCATAGACGGTATAAATTTATTTCGTCTTTAATTTTAAACGCTTTGGCAACCGACCAACGGTGCTTGCTTTCACTAATACCTGTTCTGTGGGGCCTCATGCGTTGCCCTACAACAGCGTGACAGACACTCTTGTCCGACATTTCTGCGTCCACCACTCTACTAGAGGACTTTTTGTAATCAAGAAACGTATTTCACGTGTAATTCAGTAGTGCTTCGTTATAAGTGTCACATTTCCTTTTACATAGTTACTGTCTACTGAATTTTAAAATTACTAGTCGCTACCAACGTATTCCCGCCATTTTGCCATTCTTAGCACTTTCTACCGAAGATTAAGTGTACTGGACTCGTGAGAATTCGAACAACAGAGTGTAATGTATCGTCTGGCATACACAGGGCGCGGAAAACCAGTCTGACGAAGACAGTATCAAATGAAGGAATCTGAGTATAGAAAATACAGGTCGCAATTAAATCTTTGAACCACTATGCCAGCATGAAAACGGTGGTCAGTCTGAACATTTTCTATACATACTCATGTTAACTAAGTGGTGCCTCATTTTTCACTAATTTTGACCTTTTTGAGATATATCCAAACAAGAAACATGGACATGTGGGTGTCCTCATTCCTGAAGAAGTACTAGACGTGTTAGTGATGTTTTAAATTTATCTTGTTCCCATCGTGACGACTGCTTAGTCCGAACGTTCTGTTTACGGATACATTTTCTGTAAATTACCTATCATTTTGAACAAGGACCTCCGTATGTCAGATTTCAATTACGTTCCTGCACCACTGAAAATATACATTTACGACTTTTAGTTGCCATACACAAATTCCTATGTTACATGCTGTCCTTCCGCCCTGCAATCTTGGTCAGATGGTTTCTGCACGCCCTGTATATCGGTGCTGGATGGCAAAACTAGCTCGTACAGCACTGTATAAGTTATTCACTTCATACGTTCGTTACACGTATGTCACTGAATGACACCCAGCCAGGTTGTCCCCCTTATGTTCCGCCACGTCTCTGGAAAGCCTGCACGCGATCCACAAAATCACGAAACCAGTTCCAGATTCGCATACTGACACTGTACCGATTGTAAGCACATTCAGACATTAATCGCAAATGCAGATCATAGTAATGTAGAAGCCGAGTTTATCTTTCCGTTAATTCTCCGTCTACTGCAGAGCACAGAGCTCTGTCGCAGCATCAGCGGTCGATTGTTGCTGTTGGCGCCACAGAATGAAGGCAGTTACGTCCAGAGTTACCCCGGAGTAACTGGGATTCTGTTAAAGCAATGAAAACAAAGAAGTAACGGACGGGACCACTCGGAATCAAACAGTACGTTTCTGTTAGTTTAATGCGGTGACAATTTTGAAGGATGAGCTTTGTGAAGCGATCGAGTTAACAGCAATTACACAAAACCCAGGTTTTAAGTTGGGCCCTCCACAGACAAACTCACTAAAGTTATCGTCCTTGCCAAGTTTCATTTTACACACAACTAAATTACACTATTTCTTATGAACTACACATAACCGAGCCAGAAATTCATGACGAAGTTGACTATTTCTACTACCACTCTCGTATTTTTCTTAGGTAAGGAATGAGCAAAATGCTCACACGAGACAGCAGTCTTCCGTCTGTCATGCAATCATCCAGGAAATAATTCCTCCAGCCAAAGCAATTCCTTTTGCGACACAGGAATGATTTTACAATTACCTCTGTATTTAATTCATATTTAACTTTATAAACTGAACATTCAGTAAAAGGGCGAACCGAATTACGTACTGCATAGTGTGAATGAATGCTGCAATTTTGGCGGCAACAAAGAACAACGAGCACAAAATACTAGGACTCGGCTACAGATGTCTGCCATCATAGGGCCGTAGTGGCAGCTGAGACGCCCGTCAAGTCTCAATGGCGGCCACAGCGGCTGATGTCCGTTACAGACGTAGCGGCAGCCCACACGGACGTGTGACGTCACATGGCACCCCTGTCTCCCTGGAGCACGCGCCACGTGTTTCGCTGTATCTAATCACTTATGTCTCGTTATCGAGCATATCATCACATTCGAACACCAGTATATTTTGTAGGTATCAATATAATCAATTTAAACGATGTTTATAATACCTTGTTACGACCAGAATGATTATTAACCATTTTACATTCAATTTTTGTCGGGTACTTATTCGTCAGTTCCTGTCTTTCCTCATTCTACGATGATGAGCCTACAAACCAATTAGCTTTGGAAAGAGCTCGATTATGTAGATTATTGTGGCTTATATCAGTTAATATCATTTTCTAGTGATGAATACGGTAGGTAGTTTCTGTTGGAACGAACGACGACTTTTGCGGTTCGCTTTCCACGTCTGCAATCGAGTTTTAACCGCTATTTCACAGCAATAAAACGTTACCACCGCATGTTAACAAACCGGTGCTCGAAGCTCACATTACGTATGAGAATGCCGACACGATAATTAAGAAGCGATAAATCTTTATAGTTCGCCCATTATTACTGCGAAATATTGAACTGCTTTTATGTGCGGACAGAGTGTGTAAAGTACTACACAATCGTTTGTTGTCGAAAGGTGGAAGTGTTATGCAAGCAAGACACCGCAAGTCATTAGTAGAAGTCAGTAGCATTTTTCATTGAAGAATACGACGCGTAATTTCGATTGGACGGAACGATACCTTTTCGAGTTTGTGTGTAGAAGACCTAACTCTAAATGCTGGTTTGTATAGACTACATACAGTTAGGCATGCCCCACCGAGGTAATTTACAGTTTAAAAGTTTACTCGCTTACAACTTGGATAAACGTAAAGTTTGACTGGTGATTGTGCATTTGTTATAATTTTTTCCCCTTTTCATTTTCACCATAAAACCGCCATCATTGGCGAGAATGTTACGAACTGCCGACATTGTGGAGCGCCAGCAGCAACAATCAGTCGCTGAAGCAGCGGCAAAGCTCTGTGGGCCGCAGGAGACGGAGAATTAACGGAAAAATAAACCCAACCTTCTATATTGCGTTCAACGTCAGTACCGTGTCCTTGTGAATCCGACGCTGCTTTAACGATTTTGTGGAACCCGTGCTGGCGTTCGAGTGGCGTGGAGTAACATAGGCGGACATCTGTTCTAGAAGTCATTCAGTGACGTATGTGAGAAAAAGCAAACGTGAGCAGTGTTGTTGGAGCGATGTTTTGTCATCCGGCACCGTTACACATGACGTGCTGCCCGCAGTCTCAAGAGCTCCGCACTCATTCCCCGATAAAATGAATGTGCTTAAAACGGTAGACCGAACGAGCTGATGCGCCGGTTAGCACACTGGACTCGCACTCTGGAGGACCACGGTTAAAACCCGCATGCGGCCATCCTCGTTTAGGTTTTCCGTATTTCCCTGAATCGCTTCAGGTCAATGCCCAGATGCTTTCTTTGAAAGGGTACTGCCGACTTCCTTCCCCGTCCTTCCCTAATGCGACGACCTGGCTATTTGGTTCCCTCCCCCGTCAAACTCACTAAAACGGTAAACAAGGTGACGATGTCTGCGACGCTGCTTCCACCATGTTTGAAACGCTATCAGGTCTCGGAGATCCTCTGTAGCTTCTCGACGCTAAAAGACAACAGCCGGCGTGGCGCACATTGTCATCTCTGCGGCCTGGCTGTTCACTGAACTGATGTCCCTCGGTTGTACCTGGATATAAATAACGTAATTAATTTTGCCTAAAACACTGCAGCGAATATTTACATTTATTACTGTTTTCTCGCATTGTCGTCCTAAACATATTCAGGTTTCGTAATATCTTCACTGTTTTCCCATTATTATTCTGGCATTACTCGTTTTCTAGGAGCTGACTGCTTGATATGTTGTCCTTATTATGGCATTTTCCATTCCGACGCGAAAAGAAAAAGTTTTTATTATTTTCTCTCGTAGTATCAAGAGTTTATTGAGTGTCTGTGCAGTTTATTTTTATTTTTATTTTCTTGGATAGTGCTTCATTAACTAAAGGCAACGGCAGGCGTCTCTTGCAGATACCCTATGGTGACGTCCTAACATCCAGACTCGCGTCTCATTCATTCCGAACAGCTCTGCACTGCCACATATGCTAGCCGTGGAATCGAGTGAGCAGGGCCTTCTAGCTTCTCACTAGAATAATACATTAAGTACACTAAAAAGATCACGCTTTTCTGGACAGATTATTTTTTCCCCATTTAACACGACTCTTTTTGTTAGTATAGATACAAACACTTTGAAAGCGTGTAAATGGTAGATATCTGTCCGATCGTGTTTTAGCTCACCGGCCTACAAGCGCAAGACTTTACGCTCCTCGTGGCTTTGTGTTCGCCTCGGCAAACGGATCACGTGCTCTCTGTTGGCAACATGCTAGTATTATTCCTGCAGCGTCTCACATCTCGAAATTCTACCGTAGTCGGTTTCACATTCTTGATATATGTTAAAACAAACCCGCAATTTTTTTGATGACCAAGAAAACAAATTTGTCATTTTTATTTCCTCTTATTAAACGTTGCTATCCGTCGTGTTTCAACAGTCGACATCGCAAAGCTGTATCACAAATCGGCGCGATTTGTATATCTACGAGACTATCTCGAAGTCATTGCCCAATATGAGAGAAACCCATCTGCGGGACATTTGCGATGATATAATTCTTATCTAGTATTTGAATCACCGTTTTCTCAGTAAAATAATGACGTAGGGAAGCGTATCTGGTACTCAGTCTGTTTCTGTGAACGTCAAATAGTAGGACTGCTACTGCGTAGTACATAGGGCCGTCTTAGCAAACCGATCTGCCAATAGCTGTTCTGTCTTATTACGCAAACTCTGTGATATCGATCCTGGAAATGTGCTTGTGACCACAGCCAGCCTCTCGCTTAGGGCCAAGGGCCACGGCAAACAGTGGCCGGAGACAAGACACCCCCTGACTCTGTGCACAGCGGTGTGAGAGTGTTTTTACTCTTTGAGAAGTTCTGTCGCCGTGCCTAAACGCCCGACGCCTTTTGGTGAAATGTGTTTGCAGCAGTGCCCATCGCGCACTTCTTTCCACGACGAGCGTAATCTTGACCGCTTAATAAGTCACCTATGAACGCTTCACTGCCCGTGCACGAGGCTTTTGAACATCCATCTACCCGCTGTCCCTTCCTCGCCTTCCACCACCGCATCATGATTTCACTGGCGTCCGTCAGTAATCCGTACTCTGCACTATTTGTTGATGTCTCCTGTTCATATTACACAGAGACTGATAAGTTCGCTTCGTCAAGGACAGCTGGATTGCAGAAACCATGCGTGTAAAAATTATGAAGCTCGGGACGTCGACGTTTGTTGACCCTAGCAAAGACGATTAATGTTCAACATGTAAGTACATGATTAGTGAAAAACGGTTTCCAAAATTTCATCTGAATGTTGAGATCCGCGTTTGCCGTACCGTTCATTTTGACTGCTCAATACAAACATGGAAGCTTGCAGCAGGTATTAGATACCTTCATAGAGGACTTCAGCCAAATTTCAGTAGAGTCAAAACCGCACAGAAATAGAACAAATGAGGGCAGCTGGGTTCCATAGGTTACTGTGTCGCAGGTATACATCGAGGTACAGAGAGCAGTCGGTATCACACTATTCATCGGTCTCTGAGTCATCACTTTCACATTACACACGCTAGGAAATTATTTCGTCTCTAGTCACGATGATAGGAGCAATGCAACCGCGCCAATAAAAGTTGTTTCATTGTCAGTGAAGCATTGGGAACTGCCCAGTCGTGCATTGTCTCTCGTTCCATTAATACCGATGCTGTAGGGGCTCATAATATGTTGCCCCATAATACTGTGACAGACGCTTTTGTCACGACATTTATACATTCACTACTTCGGTCGAGGACTTTTTGTAATCAAGAACCGTATTTTACATCTTACATAGTAGCACCTTCGTTAAACGTATCGCATTTTCTTTCACGTACTTACCGTCTACTAAATTTTAAATTTGTATACCGCTACCAACGCATTCCGTCATTTTGCCGTTTCCAGCGCGTTCTATGGACTCGTGAGAAGTCGACTATCGTTATTTGCTACGACATACTTACGTTAATTAAGTAGTGGCTCATTTCTCATTTATTTTGACCTTTCTTAGACATCTTGAAACATTAAACATGGACATATTACTGTCTTCATTTCTAAAGAAGTACTGTCTGGTAGGTCGGCTAAGTATGATAAACGTATATGTGGTGTTTTAACTTTTTCTTGTTCTCATCCTGAAGACTGGTTAGTCGAAAGTCTGTGTTCCTGGTAGATTTTCTGTCAATTACCATTCATTTTGAGTCAAGACGTCCCTATGTCAGGTTTTTATTACGTTCCTGTAGCGCCGAAAATACGCATTTGCGACCCTTAGTTGCGTTACTCAAATTTCTATGTTTCCCACTGTCACTGCACCCTGCACGTTTGGTCAAATTGTTTTCTTTCACCCCGTATAACGTTGCTGGAAGGGAAACGTCGCTCAGCCAACACCGCTTAAATTATTCACTTTTTCACATACGCTACACATATGTCATTGAGCGACTCCAACGCCCATCGTCCGCCTATATTCCGCCACGTCACTGGAACGCAACCACGCGACACATAAAATCACGAAACCAGCACCAGATCCGCATAACTTAACTTTACTGATAACGAGCACATTTCGACGGCCGGCCGGTGTGGCCGTGCGGTTCTAGGCGCTTCAGTCTGGAACCGCGTCACCCCTACGGTCGCAGGTTCGAATCCTGCCTCGGGCATGGATGTGTGTGATGTCCTTAGTTTAATTAGGTTTAAGTAGTTCAAAGTTCTAGGGGTCTGATGATCACAGAAGTTAAGTCCCATAGTGCTCAGAGCCATTTGAACCATTTTTGAACCACATTTCGACGTTAATCACAAATGCAGATAGTGGTAATGTTCAAGCTGCATTTATTTTTTCGTTAATCTTCCGCCTCCTGCAACTGAGAGAGCTTTGGCGCCGCCCGAGCGACTGTTGCTGTTACTGTCAGCATCGCGGAACGTTGGCGGTTTTAGCTCTCCCGCGAGATTTGACGGTTTCTGAAGTAAATGAAAACGGGAAAAAAATGTTCATCGCCGAAATCAGAGTGAATCCGTAGTTGATGCACCGATTTAATTTTTAGTATCTACCCACAGCAGAACCTCGCGTATCCCTCCAGTTGCGAGAGACACGTGTCCTTTCCCACGTGTGAATCGCTCTCCTGGTCGCTGGCCAGTTGTACCATTGTGAGCATCCGGACTGTGTTGTTTCGCACATTCATGGATGGCCTGGCCTTCTCGCCACAGCTGCCTCCAGCTGATGTTACCCTACACTACTGAGAAGGAGGCGATTGTGTGCGAAATACTTCCGGAAAACACGCATAGAAATCGTCTAAAAATACCGTCGAAACGTTTTTATCCAAGCCAGTTAACTCATGTGATGCCGTTTTATTATGCTCACCTGGGTATGCGTTTTGCGGAATAGGCGTAGCGGAAAGGGGCGGGACGTGTCTACACTCCACGTTTTTGAAGACGTATAATGCCTAGCAGAATTCCTCTAGAGTCTAGGCGAAGTCTTAATAATGTACGTAGAATTATCGGAGATGTTACCAGCCACTGGCTTGTAAACATGTAATAAAACAGTTGACAGCACCGTTTGTTTTTTATCAGTGTGAAATTTAAACCCAGTGTGAGAATCTGTGTTACTTCGTCGCAATGCGTCCGGCTGTTCGCCTTCTGTTCCCACAAACTGCATTCGTTAAATGGCAACAGATGGAAAACGATCCGCTGAGGGCCTTCACACACTGCACATGAGAGGAGACACAGCGCATTCAAGTCAACAGTCAATCCACCGAAGAGGCGGCAAACAGGAAAAAGCTTGCGTCAGCGATGTTGTTGTGTCTTGCCGCTGATCAGCGCCGATCGCGACATCGAAGACAGTGGAAGCTTCACTTCACGGTGCTCGACTGCGCCGTCCGCTCCTCGCTGGCGAGTGTGAAGCTGTGGACACACACCACGTTTCATACGTTCGACCATACAGACACACATATGCTCGGCGCCTGCCTCTACCCCTGCTGTGCTGATGTTCGAAACCCAATGGACTAGACAATTACATTATCAATGCCTGCAGTCAAACACTGACTTCAACATCTCCTCTTGTTGTATTTCAGTTAACCTAATTTTCCCAAGATTCGCAGTGTTAATGCGATAACTATCCTTGTTACGTTTGGCCAGGTGGAACGACAGCAAACTTTTCAAACACTGTCCTGACAACTCTTTATTTTAACAAACGACAAAACTGCAACAATTCGAGGAATTCCTGTTCTTGCTGCACTGCGCCTCATTTAGCTGGCCGCTTCCGCGGAAGACTGAATATCGGTTTGGCGGGAAGCACATAGCCATCTTACGTGTGGCATTATGCTTCAAGAAGTAGCATCCGTAATCTCCGATTTTTACGCGGAATAAAGAGTTATGACTTGTGTTTCATCCAGTACAGATATCGACACAATACCGATATAAGAAGCGAGATGTGCCAGAAAACGATACTTGTAGAGTAAATTCGTAATAGTGGGTCAGAGGTTAACTTTCTGTCGTGTCAAATATCTTCGCCATTCGTAGAGTTTTAGATCTGACGACCGACATAGCCTACATCCCTACTTTCATCCAATCCAAGGATTTTGGAATACGTTTGCCGCGTAGCGTGTTCGGTCGTTTGGCTTGAAATTCTCTCTTTGGAAAGAGACTGTCCAAACATTCCTCAGCGCTCCGTCAATGGGCAAACTGCAACGACTTTTGTTTCACCTGTGTCTGTCGTGGTCGGCAAGCACTTGCATCTTAAGCAGTACCGACAACTCACCACTGTCAACCCAGCCGTGAAAACGCATATACGGGTGTAGACACCTACATTAGGCAATTTAGTTGTGTTCCATGCGCATCGCGTTCCACGATAGACAACCGGGCCGTCACAACATTGGCACTCGCGTCCTGTTTGTTACGACCAACTCTCAAGCCCCACGTGTTCAGCCCATACCGTCGCCAGATCTTGCCCTCATACTTTCCTCACTAAGATGATACGTTTAGTGTTTTGCAGGATTCCTCCTGTTATCAAGTTTACGTGTTTAAAAAGCGTACTTTTTGTTCTGCTACAGCTTTAATAAACTTTTATAACGAATAAACTAGCCAGTCGTTTGGAACACGGCGGGTTACAAGTGCCAAACCCACAAATTTCCATCGCTTCGTTTTCTACTACAACAATCGTATCGCGCAACTTCTGCTGCCAAAGTGTTAACTTTGCAGTTGCACCTTCATCCGCGATGCGGTGCTGCAATATCTTACACATTCCGGCCACGTATCAGTATCAAAGTTGCCTTGATGACGACCCAGAAGAAATATATAATTAATATCTGCTTTTACCAAATGTGTTCTCCACTCTCTGCTGCGGTTAAATGGTTCATACTAGAAAACTGTACTAGAAATTGGCGGGAATCGTACATGTACGTAATCTTTGAAAACTGTGACCCGACTACGGGAAACAAGAGTTATTCTGTTCTATTAGAATTATTAATTCGTTAGTGATACAATGAATTTTTGTAGTAAAGCGTTTCCCGTACTCAGAACATTTCTATACTACGACTCTTGTTTCGTTCAGATCGATGCTTCGATGTAAACGTCGAAACATCCAGCTGCTATTAAAGATTTGGAGCCAGTGCAGATATGGTTATGGAGGCAGTATTTCGGTGCTTCCAGTTTACTCAGAATTGGCAACATTTGAAGCCACCTTCTCTTCTGGTCAGGAGAAACTATAGCACCTCTTTGTTCCGACAGATTATACTTCACCGTCCCTGCATGTAGAACCACCACGAAAGAAAAAGAGTCGCTTCGTATCAGTGTATTTAACGACATCATTCGTTTCCGTGTATGTCATTCACCTCTCGCAATGTGTACTTCTTTGTCTCAGAATTAAGGAAGCGTCTCTAGTTAGTAACGGTAGCAAACTTTTCTCAACGGCTAAATCTCCGTTTTCAACCCGGAGGTGTCCCTACTAGCGAGACGATGAAGTGATTTGCCAACTCGGGTTACATCTTCTGTTTTTTTTTAATATACTTCCACTGCTTAGGGGAATAGACTGAAACAACATTCACAGCAAACACGACAAGAAATGTTACTTTTTTACGATGAAACTACACCTACAAAAAGCCTTCACCTCATCATCGTAATAGCAATTCTTTCCAGTTTACCGCTCTGTAATACGTCAGTATTATATAAATGGACAATTGCAATGACGCTGTGCTTATAAATTGCCGCGGAAACAGCTGTGGGCCGACTATTCCGTTACAACTGGGAACGGAGTTGCTCGCGACGGCATTCTTGCGTCAGACGCTGCCCGTGTTCTTGGGAGTTAAGCTTTACTTAACAGGTCAAGATTATTTTGAAAATGTCCATCGCCTTTTTTTCGGCACCGTATCACTATCCTCATGCTACCAGAGAAGGTGTCGACATGTGCGACGCTGTTTCCCCACGTCGGGACGCAAATGATTCGACAAATTGCCCTGTACAACAGCATCTGTACAGCTTGAAATTATTTTGCGAAATCTGATCTTTGCGGCCTCTCTGATAACAGAGAAATGTGAAGCCCCTTTTTATGTAAAAGAATGTCTGTATTCCTCGATTTTTCGTTGATAACAGTACTCTAAAGATTTTTGCGTAAAACGCTTGGCGAAGTATTACACTTGGATGAGGCAAGTAGAATACTACGGAAAATGTTATAAATATGGCTCGCTTGGCAGAATTAACTGTTCCCTTCGCTTCAGTTGTGTTACACATATTCAGGTCTCGGGAGGGCGTCTCTTGCTGATACACTGTGGAGACGTCGTAACTTCGACACTCGCGACTCACTCACTACGAACGAACCTGCCCTGCCAAACACGCCACCCCTGTAATCGAGTGACCCTGGCCTCACATTCTTATTATTGAAGTACTGAAGAAACAATTTTTTCACATCTTGTCTCATTTTTGCTCTAGTATACACATAATTGACCTTGAAACCGCAAACGGCGGACATGTTTCCGACTGGTTTCAACTCTCCCGGTTACAGTTGCCAACTATATAATCGCTCTGTCTGCTGAAGCCGGAAAAGGATCGCGCGAGCCGCGCAGACGACATGTTTACATCGCTGCGACGTCTTCTTTCCCGAAATGGTGCAGTGGTCTCCTCCAGATTTTGGTCGTATATAAAAACAGTCCCGTACGCGTCTTGTTGACAATGTGGAAACACGTTATCATTTTTGTAACCTCTTTGTCAAGTATGCCATCCATTCTCCATCGTGTTTGAATAGTCGATACCACAAAGCCGCAAAAGGAATAGGTGCGCAACCTGCATCTACACTTAATTCATAACCGTCCACCAGTAAGTGTAACTTTGGTCGCTCAATAAGCACCTACGAAGGCTTTAAATGGCGTGAACACTTTTGAACACCCTTTCATGTGCATTCTCTTCCTCCTCCTTCTTATACTTTCAGAGGCGTCCATAAGAAATACATACCCTCCACCATTTGTTGACGTTTCCTCTCGATGTTAGAAAAACACCGACAAGTTCGCTGTATCAAGGGCAGTTGCACTGCAGACACCATACGCCTAAAAATTACGGAGATGGCAACATGGAGGCTCCTTCAGACGTTTCGCACACTGTCCCGACAACTCTTTATTTTCACAAACGATAGAATTCCTGGTCTTGTTAGACTGTGGCTCATTTAGCTGGCCGCTTCTACAGAAGAACAAATATCGGCCTGGCGGGAAGCATATAGTTTTCTGACCGTTCTCTCTGGGTGACGTGTGTTGTTATGCTCTAAGAAGTAACATCCGTGATGTGCGTATTATGACCTCTGCTGAATCCAGTACAGACGTCGACACAGCATCGACTTATGAAGCGTGATGTGCCGAATACGTTACTCATGGAGTTAGAGATTAACAACCTGTCGTCTCAAAATCATTTCCGATCTGCGACCGACGCGAATTCCTACTATAAACCAATACAAGGGTTTTGAAACAGGTTTGCTGCGTAGCTTGTGGAGTCGTTCGGGTTACAATTCTCCCTTTCCAAAGAGAGGTTTCAAACGTTCCGCAGTGCTCCGTCACTGGGCCAACTCTACCGGCTTTTGTTCCACGTGCTTTGTGACGGTCTGCAATCACTTGCATACCAAGCGGTGCCGATACTTCACTGCCGTCAGCGCAGCCCTGGAAACGTAATACGCGGATGTAGACACCTGCTTTAGAAATTTTCCACATATTCTGTACCCATCGCGGCAGGCCTCGTTGCGCGAGACACAACCGTGACGTCATAACACGGACACTCACGCTCTGTTTATGACAGCCGACTCTGCAGCGCCACGCGTGCAGCCCCTACCGTCGACAGGGCTCGGCCTTACAGTCTTCATACTGAAGATGAAGTGATTAGTATTGCAAAATATTTGTACCATTATTATGTTTTAGTATTTAAATGATGTACTTCTTTATCTGTTAAGCTTTAATATACTCTCAAAAACGTATATATGGAGTACATCTAATCGATCGTTAGGAAAACGGGGGTTACAAGTGCCAAACGCACAAATTTCCTTCGCTTTATTTTATACATCGACAGTCGAATCGCACATCCTTTGTTGCCAAAGACTTTTCTTTGTGGTTTGCTTCCTCCTCTGCGATGTAGTGCTGTGATTTCTTACGCATCCCAGCCACGTATCAAATCAGCATGGAAGTTGCCCTAATGAGAATAGAGAAGAAATTTATCAGTACTAGGTGCTTGTACGAACTTTGGTGATCGCTCTCCGACGTGTCCGAAAAGTCCATACTAGGAAACTGTACTACAAATTGGCACGCTTTGTCTAGTAGCTAATCTTTGAAAAACTTGTCCCAATTGCGGCAAACAGACTTACTAAGCTAAAACTACTGTGTACTAATAAAATGTACAATTTATCTTTAATACACTGACTTTACATAGCGTCCCATCTACTCAGAATATTTCTGTGAATGACGTATCCTACTTTTGTTTCGTTCTGAATGATACTTAGAAACAAATACGAGACTTGCAGTTACTGTTTTGGAGTTTATCCACATACGATTCCCGAGGCAATATGTAGCAGCTTTCAGTCTAATCAAGGTGGGTAAAAAATGAAGATGCGTTGTCTTCTGGTCTTAAGAATAGCACCCCTTTGTTCCGACAGATTATCCTTAACCGCTCCTCCACGTGGATCACGACGTCACACACGGTTTGCTAGTCTTGCGTCGCAGTTATTCATTGAGACCAGAAAGGGAAAAAAATAGGATTAAATCATTACATATGAGGTCCTCTCATTCATTTCTGTGCACGTTATTCACTTATCGCCTTACGAAATGCTTCATTTCGGAAGTAAGGAGCGTCTCTAGTTAGTTTCGGTAGCAAACTTTTGCCCACAGCTGAAACTCAGTTTCCAAACCACAGCTGCCATGAAATGAGGTCGCCTTTACTAGTGAGGCGATGAAGCGATTTCCCAACTCTGGGTAAATCTTCTGTTTCTCTACTTTCATTGCTTAGGGGAATTCACGGAAAGAGCATAGTGTTGTCTCCCTTAACCCATAGGAAACACGATAAGAAATATTACGGTCTTCCGAGTAAACTACAATTAAGAAAAGCCTTCAATTGATCATCGTAATCGCAATTCTTTCTCGTTCACCGGTTTGTAGTTCTTCAGCTTGAGATAAACGGACAATTAAAATGACGCGTTGTTTATAAATTGCCGCGAAACCTGCCGTGGGCCGCAAATTCCGTTACACCTGCGAACGGAGCTGCTCGCGACGACATTGTTGCGTCTGACGCCGTCCATGTTCTTGCCGAGTTAACTTCAGTAGCAGTTCGAGATTATTTTAAAAAGGTCCGTCGCCCTCTTTTTCGAGACCGTATCACTGTCGTCGTGCTGTCATGGAACATGTCGATGTCTGCGACGCTGGTTCCCCACATAGGGGCGTGTATGATTGGACGGATTGCTCTGGAGAAACGCCGCTGTCCAGGCTGAAATCACTGATCCTGTACGGTCTCTCTGATAACAGAAGACGTAAGGCCATAATTGTGATACAAAAAAGTCTGTGTGCCTCGGTTTTGCGTTCATAACAGTACCCTAAATATTTTTGTCTAAATTGTAAGTGCGAGATACTATACATAGATAAGCGGGATGTATTTTCGCGCCGGTTCTCCGTCTGCTGCGGCCCACACAGATTTGCGACTGCCTCACCGACTGCCTGTTGCTGTTGGCGCTCCTCTCGAGTAATGGCGGTTTCCTGACGTAAACGAAAACCCACAGCAGACGGCCACGTCGCCCGCCATTTACGAAATGCGTGTCCTTTCCCACGTGTGAATGAGACTTATAGTCGCTGGCCAGCTGCACCATTTTAATGCATCCGGACAGTGCTATTTCGCACTCCACACATTCATGGGTGGCCCTTGTCACAGCTGCCTCCAGCTGATGTTAACCTAAACTCCTGAAAAGGAGGTTCTGTGAGAAAATCTTGCAGAAGACACGTATAGAAATCGTCAACAAATGCCGTCGAAACGTTTTTATCGGCACCGATTAACGCATGTCATACTGTTTTATTATGCTCACTTGGATCACACGTGTTGTGTGGTAAGAGGTGTAACGTATTTACGCCCCAAGGTTATGAAGACTTGTAACGGCTAAGGCGCAATCTTAATCACATACACATTATCAGCGTATATTTTGTCAACAGGCGTCGATTGTCAAGATCTAACAAAAATAGTCGACAATATCAGCTGTTTTGTGCAGATGCGAAATTTAAACGCAGTGTGAGAAACTGTTTCCTTTGATGGGGCAATGTGTCCACCTGTTGCTTCTCTGCTTCGTCATATTCCACTCGTAACCGGCAAGTGATAAAAAAGGTTTATCCAGGACGTTCACACACTGCATCTGTGAGGACAAAGATCACGTTCAAGACACGCAGTAACTGACTGACAAGGCGCTAGAAAATTAAAACAAAAACCCTGTGTCATCCATGTTCTTTTGTCGTGTTGCTGGGTAGAGCCGGTCGCGAGAACGAAGGCCACCAAAACTCTATTTTACGGTGCCTGATTGCGTTATATGCTAATCGTTGGGGCGTGTAAATCTTTGGACACACACCATGTTTCGTACCTTCGGCCAATCTCGAAATTCTGCCTCAGTGTCCTTCATATTCTTGCCATATATTAAGACAATCTGACAATTTTTTTGTTTATCACGTGAAGCAAAAGTTATCACATTGATTTCCTGTCATTGAATGAGCTATCCGTCCTGTTTCAATAGTCGACATCGCAAAGTCAGTGAGATTTGTGTATTAGCGTACTCCTTCTAAATCATAGCCCAGCGTGCGACAAACATATGTGCGGGAAATTTGTTATGATATAATTATTATCTAGTATTCGAATATCTGATTTGTCGGTAATGTACATACTCAGAGAGGTGTGTGTGGTCTTCAAATCGTTTCTGTGACAGTAAAATAGTAGGACTGCTAATACATTCCATATAGGGCCTTCTTTGCAAATCGATCTACCAACAGCACTTCTGTCTTATCGCGTAAACACTGCGATATCGATGCTGGAAGTGTCCTTACAACCACAGCCAACGTCTCGCTAAGTGGCAGAGGCTTCGGCACACAACAGTGACTGGTGACAAGAACATGCCCTAAGCCTTCGTACAGCGGTGTGAATGTGTCTTTACTGGACCAGACGTCTTCCTGCCTTCCCTAAACGCTTAACCTCTTGAGGTGCGAAACGTTTCCACCAGTGCCCACCTCTCACTTCTTTCTACAACGAGCGAAATCCTGGTCGGTTAATAAAGCAGCCACGAACGCTTTAATGGGCCTGGATAAGACTCTTGAACTTCGCTTTACGTGTGATCTGCTCCTCACACTGCTCCACCTTACATTTCCACTGGCATCCGTAAGGAATTCGTACCCTACATTATTCTACATTACTTGTCGACTTCTTCCTTTCACAACACAAAAACACTGCCAAGTTCGTTTGATCGACGACAGTGGTCCTGCAGAGACCGTGGGTGTAAAACGTGTGAAGCATGGAACGTCCGGCTAGTAGAATCGACTAAGGTTTAACGTATAAACATGACTACAGAAAATTGGTTTCCGAAATTTTGGTCATCTCAATGTTGTGTCCCGTGTAGTCGCCGTCTCCGTCGCGCCGTTCATCTCGACTGCTCAGTACAAACATGGAAACTCGCAGCAGGTACCAGATTCTCTTAGCCCACCTTGATCGAGGGCGAGAAGCAATATTGACCACATTTCAGTATAGTCGAAACAGTTAATAAGTAGAATAGTGTTTGCCTCTGGTCACGAGAATAAATAAGGGCTACTTGGTTGCACAGAGTATCGTCTTTGTGTCTTAGATATATATCGAACTAACAAGGAGGAATTAATTTCACCATATTGATCAGTCTCTGGAACATCACTTCCACATCATGGACGCTATAAATTTATTTCGTCTTCATTCACGATGATAGATGCTATGTGATCGACACAGTTAAACGTTTTGTTTAATTTCAAACGCTTTGGCAACTGACCAACGGTGCATGCTTTCACTAATACCGATTCTATGGGGTCTGATGCGTTGCCCCATAATAGCGTGACAGACACTCTTGTCACGACATTTCTGCGTCCACCGCTCTACTAGAGGACTTTGTGTAATCGAGTAACGTATTTCACGTCTAATTGCTTAGTGCTTCGTTATACGTGTCACATTTCCTTTTACGTAGTTACTGTCTACTGAATTTTAAATTTACAAATCGCTACCAACGCATTTCGCCATTTTGCTGTTTTCAGCACCTTCTTCCAAACATTCAGTGTACTGGATTCCTGAGAATTCGAACAACATAACGCATCGTCTGGCATCTACAGGGTACAGAAAAACAATTTGACCAAAAGTGTAAGGCACAAAGACAGTATCAAGTAAAGGAATCTGAGTATAGAAACTAGAGGTTAACAGTTGAATATTTTAGGTGCTATGCCAGTATGGAAACGGTGGCCAGTTTGAATGTTTTCTATACATACGCATTTAAGTGGTGGCTCATTTTTCACTCATTTCGACTTTTTTAAAGATATATCAAAACAAGAAATGTGGACATGTGATTGGCCTCATTTCTGAAGAAGTACCATCTGGTTCGTCAGCTAATAACAATACATGTGTTAGTGATGATTTAAATTTATCTTGTTCTCACCGTGACGATTGCTTAGTCCAAACATACTGTTAACGTATACATTTTCTGTAAATTATCTTGCATTTTGAGTAAGGACCTCCGTACGTCAGATTTCAATTACGTTCCTGTAGCGCTGAAAATACGCATTTACGACTCTTAGTTCCCATACACACATTCCTCTGTTTCATGCTGTCCTTCTGCCCTGCATTTTTGATCAAATTATTTCTCCACACCCTGTATAACAGTGCTGGATGGCAAAACTCGCTCGAACAGCACTGTTCAAATTATTCACTTTATTCGTTCGTTACACATATGTCACTGAATGACACCCAGCCAGGTTGTCCACCTATATTCCGCCACGTCTCTGGGAAGCCAGCACGCGGTTCACAAAATCACGAAACCAGCACCAGATTCTCATAGTGACACTGTACTGATCGTAAGCACATTCAGACATTCATCGCAAACGCAGATCACAGAAATGTAGAGGCCGAGTTTATCTTTCCGTTAACTCTCCGTGTGTGTCGCTGCATCAGCGGTCGATTGTTGATGTTGGCATCACGGAATGATGGCAGTTAGATTCGGACTTTCTCCAGAGTAATTGGTCTTCTTTTAAAGGAATGAAAACAGAAAGAAGTAACGAACGGGCCAAATAGGAATCAAACAGTACGTTTCTGGTAGTTTAATGAGATGACAATTTTGAACGATAACTTCCGTAATGCGATTGAGTTATCAGCAATTACAGAAACCCAGGTTTTAAGTTGCGCCCTCCTCAGACAAAGTCACTATAGTTATCGTGCTTGGCAAGTTTCACTTTACATACAGCTGAATTACACTATTTCTTAGGAACTACACATAACTGTCCCTGTAATTCATGACGAAGTAGACTATTACTACTACTACTACTCGTATTTTTCTTAAAGAATGAGCAAACGGTTCACAGGAGATGGCAGTCTTGCGTCTATCAAGCAGTCATCCAGGAAACAATTCCTCCAGCCTGAGAATTTCATTTTCCGGCACAGGAGTGATTTGACAATTACCTCTACATGTAATTCATATTTAACTTTATGAACTGAATATTTAGTAAGAGGGCGAACCGAATTACGTACTGCATAGTGTGTATGAATGCTGCAGTTTTGGCGGCAACAGCGAGAAATAGGCACAAAATACTAAGACTTGGCTACAGATGTCCGCCATCATAGGGCTGTAGTGGCAGCTGAGTCGTTCAGCAGCCCACACTGACGTGTGACGTCACGTGGCAGCCCTGTCTCCGTAGAAGACGCGGGACGTGTTTCGCTGTATCTAATCATTTCTCTTGATGGGGAATTTGATATTTTCTCACCTTCCAATACCAGTATATTTTCTCGGTTTCAATATAATCAATTTAAACTAGCTGTATAATACCTTTTTACGTGCGGCATGTTCATTAACAATTTTACATTCAATTTTTGTAGGGTACTTACTCGCTAGCTGCCGTCTTTCCTCATTCTACACCCAGAAAACGTCAAGTAAATTACGTGTACCTTTCAAATTTGGCCCGCGTTTACCGCGTACATCTTTAGCAGTATTAGGCTCACGTTGTTGTTGTTGTTGTTGTCTTCAGTCCTGAGACTGGTTTGATGCAGCTCTCCATGCTACTCTATCCTGTGCAAGCTTCTTCATCTCCCAGTACCTACTGCGACCTACAACCTTCTGAATCTGCTTAGTGTATTCATTTCTTGGTTTCCCTCTACAATTTTTACTCTCCACGCTGTCCTCCAATACTAAACTGGTGATCTCATGATGCCTACCAACCGATCCCTTCTTCTAGTCAAGTTGTGCCAGAAATTTCTCTTCTCCCCAATCCTATTCAATACCTCCTCATTAGTTATGTGATCTACCCATCTAATCTTCAGCATTCTTCTGTATCACCACACTTCAAAAGCTTCTATTCTCTTCTTGTGCAAAGTATTTATCGTGCACGTTTCACATCCATACATGGCTACACAAGTACTTTCAGAAGTGACTTCCTGACACTTAAATCTATATTCGATGTTAACAAATTTTTATTCTTCAGAAACGCTTTCCTTGCCATTGCCAGTCTACATTTTATATCCTCTCTTCTTTGACCATCATCAGTTATTTTGTTCGCCAAATACCCAGACTCATTTACTACTTTAAGCGTCTCATTTCCTAATCTAATTCCCTCACATCACCCGAGTTAACTCGACTACATTCCACTATCCTCCTGTTGTTTTTGTTGATGTTCATCTTATATCCTCCTTTCAAGATTTTGTCCATTCCATTCAACTGCTCTTCCAGGTCTTTTGCTGTATCTGATAGAATTACATTGTCATCGGCAAACCTCAAAGTTTTTATTTTTTCTCCATAGATTTTAATTACTACTCCAAATTTTTCTTTTGTTTCCTTTACTGATTGATCAATATACAGATTGAATAACACCAGGGATGGGCTACAACCCTGTCTCACTCCCTTCCCAACCACTGCTTCCCTTTAATACCCCTCGACTCCTACAACTGCCATCTGGTTTCTGTACAAATTGTAAATAGCCTTTCGCTCCCTGTATTTTACCTCTGCCACCTTCAGAATTTCAAAGAGAGTATTCCAGCCAACATTGTCAAAAGCTTTCTCTACGTCTACAAATGCTAGATATGTAGGTTTGATTTTCCTTAACCTATTTTCTAAGATAAGTCGTAGGGTCAGTATTACCTCAAGTGTTCCAGTATTTCTACGGAATCCAAACTGATCTTCCACGAGGTCGGCATCTACCAGTTTTTCCATTCGTCTCTACAGAATTCGTGTTAGTATTTAGCAGCTGTGACTTATTAAACTGATAGTTCGGTAATTTTCACATCTGTCAACACCTGCTTTATTTGGGATTGGAATTATTATATTATTCTTGAAGTCTGGGGGTATTTCGCCTTTCTCATACATCTTGCTCATCAGATGATAGAGTTTTGTCAGGGCTGGCTCTCCCTAGGCTGTCAGTAGTTCTAATGGAATGTTGTAATCTCCCGGGGCCTTGTTTCGACTTCGCTCTTTCAGTTCTCTGTCAAAATCTTCACGCAGTATTATATCTCCAATTTCATCTTCATCTACATCCTCTTCCATTTCCATGATGTTGTCCTCAAGAACATTGCCCCTGTATAGACCCTCTATATACTTCTTCCACCTTTCTACTTTCCCTTCTTTGCTTAGAACTGGGTTTCCATCTGAGCTCTAGATATTCATACAAGTGGTTCTCTTTTCTCCAAAGGTCTCTTTAATTTTCCTGTAGTCAGTATCTATCTTACCCCTAGTGATATATGCCTCTACATTCTTACGTTTGTCCTGTAGCCATTCCTGCTTAGCCATTTTGCATTTCCTGTCGATCTCATTTTTGAGACGTTTGTATTCCGTTTTGTCTGCTTCATTTAATGCATTTTTATATGTTCTCCTTTGATCAATTAAATTCAATATATCTTCTGTTACCCAAGGATTTCTACTACCCCTCGTCTTTTGACCCACTTGATCCTGTGCTGCCTTCACTACTTCATCCCTCAGAGCTACCCATTCTTCTTCTACTGTATTTCTTTCCCCCCATTCCTGTCAATCGTTCCCTAATACTCTCTCTGAAACCCTCTACAACCTCTGGTTGTATCAGTTTATCCAGATCCCATCTCCTTAAATTCCATCGTTCTGCAGTTTCTTCAGTTTTAATCTACAGTTCATAACCAATAGATTGTGGTCGGAGTTCACATCTGCCCCAGGAAACGTCTTACAATTTAAAACCTGGTTCCTAAATCTCTGTCTTACCATTATATAATCTATCTGAAACCTTCTAGTATCTCCATGGCTCTTCCATGTATACAACCTTCTTTCATGACTCTTGAACCAAGTGTTAGCTATGATTAAGTTATGCAAAGTTCTACCAGGCGGCATTCTCTTTCATTTCTTACCCCCATTCCATATTCTCCTACTGCGTTTCCTTCTCTTGTTTTTCCTACTACCGAATTCCAGTCACCCATGACTATTAAATTTTCGTCTCCCTCCACTATCTGAATAATTTCTTTCATCATACATTTCATCAATCTCCTCGTCATCTGCGGAGCCAGTTGGCATATAAACTTGTAGTACTGTGGTAGGCGTGGGCTTTGTATCTATATTCGCTACAATAGTGCGTTCGCTATACTGTTCGTAGTAGCTTACCCGCATTCCTATTTTTTTTTTTTTTCGTTATCAAGCCTACTCCTGCATTACCCTTATTTGATTTTGGATTTATAACCCTGTATTCACCTGACCAGAAGTCTTGTTCCTCCTGCCGTCGAACTTCACTAATTCCCACGATATCCAACTTCAACTTATCCATTTCCCTTTTTAAATTTTCTAACCTATCTGCCCGATTAAGGGATCTGACATTCCACGCTGCGATCCGTAGAACGCCAGTTTTCTTTCTCCCGATAATGACGTCCTCCTGAGTAGTCCCTGCCCGGAGACCCAAATGGGGGACTATTTTACCTCCGGAGTATTTTACCCAAGAGGACGCCATCATCATTTATCCATACAGTAAAGCTGCATGCCCCCGGGAAAAATACGGCTGTAGTTTCCCCTCGCGTTCAGCCGTTCGCAGTGGCAGCACAGCAAGGCCGTTTTTGTTAGTGTTACAAGGCCAGGTCAGTCAATCATCCAGACTGTTGCCCCTGCAACTACTGAAAAGGCTCCTCCTGCCTCTCTTCATGAACCACACGTTTGTCTGGCCTCTCAACAGATACCCCTCCGTTGTGGTTGCACCTACGGTACGGCTATCTGTATCGCTGAAGCACGCAAGCCTCCCCACCAACGGCAAGGTCCACGGTTCTTGGGGGAGGATTAGGCTCATAACATATCTTTATAATTTATCTGCAAAATGCGATCTTCCACGTAAAAGACAGATGCCAGTCCGTATATCTGATTAAGAGAAACATTGGAGTCTCTCCCTACTCAAGCTAGCGGATTAATGTGCGAAACTCCAAACACAGCACAATTTCGCGTCTGCTGCCAGTTGTAAGATGCGTTCCAGTACCGTGTCCCAATCACTGATCAGTTACGCCGATTTTAGTCTGTCGACACGGTGCCATATCTCCACCGACAAATTTCTGGATAGTCCTCCTGCGTAACAAAACTTGCCCGGCCTTTGCCTCCCGCTGCTGTTGATGGAGTTCAGACTTTCCGTTCCAAGATCCGCCAGACAGTCGGTCGCTCCCAGCCCGTGACTCGCGACCGCTTTCTCTGAAGTCCGCCGCCGGTTGTTAGTTTAGCTCACTCTCCATTCAGATAACGTTTCTCCCAGCGACTCATCAGACGGCTGCTGGCTTCTGCTACTCCATGCCATGAGTGGTGACTTTTTACTGAAGAACTGAATAAGAAATAATGCATCGTATTATCTTAAGTAGTTCAAAAGTACACTTCATAGGGAATAGACTCGCATCTGCCATTGAAATCAAATGTTCCCTCTCAGGGAAAAAAAAAAAAAAAGTTCCGGGTAGTGTCGAATGTGACGAAACAAAGAATGTATTTATTCCGAGTCTATTACAAAAGAGATATAAATTATAAAGTTATTTCATGTCTTAATATGCTACTACTTATTTGAAAGCGCCGGCTAACGCTTTGCTCGAGAACGAAGAGAGTCTGAAATTTATTCTGCGTCGCCTGACCGCGTTATACGACATTCTCTGTTGCCGTGTGGAGGCGGATTTGAAATCGCAGCCGCATGTGGCACTCTTGTCCGCTCACAGTATCTCACTTTACCCTCTTTCACACAAATAGGCTGCAGCCTTACCTCGGGGCCCACAACAAGAGATTTCGACGTACGGATGTTCAGTTCTAATTTCTTGAAAGGGCGTGATTCGCGTCCGAACCGGGGGCATCGAAAGACACGTTCTCATGGCGCCCCGTGTTGCAGAAGAGGACGCAGTGTAGTAAATGGTCGACAGATGGCAGTATGCGACTTGCGGTGTTAAGCTTTGATTTAAGGAGTAAGTCGTTGGAACGGATTAAACAACACGAAGAAGAGTATGTCTCCGGACGCAGTTTTTTCATACAACGGTCAAGGACCTTGTACATAATATGGACACGGAAATTCTGACATCTTTTTTATACAAAATTATGAATGACGAACTGAGCAGAAATGTTAAGCTTAAAAATAAAGCATTTGTTTCTCTGTGTTTCCGCTTTGAAAAAGAAACAGTATGTTAATAATCGCTTTCATTGTGTCAAACAAAATATGAAACGTTCTTTAACAGTTCTACATACGGCTAGCAAATCTGCTTTTCAGAAACCGATCTGCCACTACCGCTTCCGGTTCGTCATGTGAACGACATCGTATCGATACCCGAAACCTGGTCACCGATGCCGGTCTTCGTACTATATTTTGAAGGGAAGGAACACCACCACAGCATTCCATTATTTTACCGTTTTAGTTAGTTGGATGGGGGGAGGGGAGCAAACAGCGACGCAATCTGTGCCATCGGGTTAGTGAAGAGGGGGGGGGGGGGGGAGGAAGTCGGCCGAGCCCTTTCAAAGGAACCATCTCGGCATTTGCCTGTAGCGATTCAGGAAAATACGGAAAACCTAAATCAGGATGGCCGGACAAGGGTTTGAACAGCCGTCCTCGATCGTTCTCCCGTTTTAAGGACTTTCATTTTATCGAAGAATAAGTACGGAGCTCCTGAGGTTGTGGCCAGCACCCTTGTCACGTCATGTCTGGCACGTGTAACGGTGCTGGGTGGCAAAACATCGCTCAGACACCACTGCTTGCGTTTGCCTTCCTTCACATGCGTCACTGAACGACTTCCAGACGAGATGTCCGCCTGCGTTCCGCCACGCCACTCGAACGCCGCCACGGGTTACACAAAGTCGGAAAACCAGCGTCGGACTCCCATTATGACACGGTACTGTCTCTGAATGCATTTAATCGCGCTTGCAAATCGTAGAAATATACAAGCTGAGTTTATCTTTTCCGTTTATTCTCCGTCTCCTGCGGCCCCCAGGGCTTTGTCGCTGTCTCAGGGAGTGATTGTTACCGCTGGCGCTCCACAACATCGGCAGTTTAGAACTTTGTCGCGAATAATGGCGGCTTTATGGAGAAAATGAAAACGGAAAAAATTATAGTAAATGCACAACCACCAGTCAAACTTTACATTTTTCGGCGTTAGAAACGGGTAAACCTTTAAACGATAAATAACGTCTGTGGGGGACCCGTAACTGCATTTCGTCTGTATAAGACCACATTTAAAGTTAGGCCTTCCATACAAACTCGCAAAAGTTATCGTTCTGTCGAATCGAAATTACGCGTCGTATTCAATGAAAAATGCCACTGACTTCCACTAATCACTTCTGGCGTCGTGCTTGCACAACAGTTCCACCTCCCTGCAGCAAACGATTGTGTGCTGTATTAAACACTGTCCGCATATTAAAGCATTTCAGTAAATCCGCAATAGTAGTGCACGAGATATAAAAGATTATCGTCTTCTTACTTGTTAATTGTCATGTCGGCAGTCACATACGTTACGTGAGCTTCGAGCACCGGTTTGTTAACATGGAGTGATAATGTTTTATTGCAGTGAAACAGCGGTTAAAACTCGTATGCAGACGTGGAAAGCGAATCGCAAAAGTCGTCGTTCGTTCCAACAGAAACTACCCATCGTATTCTTCGCTTGAAAATGATACTAACTTATTTAAGCTACAGTAATTTCCATAATAGTTCTCTTTCAAATGCTAAATGTTTCGTAAACTCTTTATCGTGATTACTTCAGAGGTTTTCGTTTCTTCATCAATACGTAAACGAACAATTACAAAGACGTGAAAACAGACCTGTGCCGAAAATTCCGTTGCAAATGGGAGCGGAGTGCATAGCGGCGACATTGTTGTGACAGACGCAGTATTAAACGTGAATAACAAACCGAGGTTCGGACGAATCTCTCCATCTTTCTGGGACCAGCCGACTGCAGCCGTGCTGGCAGAGAAGGCGTCGACGTCTGCGACGCTGCTTCCATCATGCCTGGAACGTTGTCAGGTCTTGGAGACCCTCTGCAGCTTCTCGACGCTAAGACAATGACCGCCGTGTCAGTAGAACTTACTGCTGCACATTCTCATCTCTGCGGCCTGTCTTTTCGCGGAACAGATGTACCTCGGTTTTACCTGAATATATGTAAAGTGAAATAATATTCCCAAAACACTACGGCGAATATTTAAATCTATTGCTAACTCTTTTTTCGCATTAAACATATTCACGTTTCGTAGTACCCTCTCTGTTTTCACATGTGTTTGTGGCCGTCGGCAAGCAAATGCACCAATAATAGTGCAGGAAACTCGCCGCCCTCAAACCAGCATTGGAGACGATTTTGCTTGCCTAGAAAGCTGCCTATGAAGGTTTACGTGTATTCTAGAATCGACACAGCCTAGTCTGTTACTGGCCACACTAAGAAAATACATTTAGCACACGAAAAGTTCCGTCGTTTTAGATAGTTAAGGAGTTTCAAGTGCATACTTTTTGTTTGGCTGTAGCTTTAGTACACTCTAAAATTATCTCAGGGGTGTTTATGTAACCGTATGCAACCCTGTCGCTTACATATAATTAATCTGGCCTAAACTTGTGTTTCATTAGCTGACTGCTTGAGATATTTTCCTTAATTTGGCATCTTCCATTGCGACGCGGTGCTGTGGCGCTTTACATATTGCAGCCACATATTAAAAGAGGGTTACAATCGTCGTGATGCTAATAGAAAGAGAATTAGTTGTCGTCTATTTGTTGTGAAAGACAATCAATAGTTACTGTATCGGTTCTGCCTATGAAGGTTGTAATGTATACCGACTATTGTGGAACAGGGAGAAACAGAGACAGACAGAACGCTAAAAACTATCTGCTTTTCGAGCACATATGTGATTCATACATGTTAACTGGCATAAGACAAATGTCACTAACTACATACGAGCATTTCAGCACATTCCCCAGCTGATCTGGAGGCGAGTAACTCACACCGCAAAAATTCGCAACTGCGACTGCTTACCATCGCAGCTGTCTCCGCTCTCCTGCTGACTGGTGAATTATTCTTACCTTTGCGCCGAGAAAAATTCCTTGTCCACACTGACAACTGAAATTCAGTTCTCGTGTTACCGATTTCTTTAAAAGAAAACTAGTAACTTCGAATTCTCTTTTTATGCAGGTGTCTATTACAGAACAACCGTGACAAATGCCGGAAAGGAATAAATAAGATTTACTATTTGTTAGATCCGCGTTTGTCGACCTTTCTTCCGACTCTTTGGCACACCAACTTACGTGACACCCCTGCATCTGACCATTTTTCGTAGATGCAGAAAAGCGAACACATTATGTCCGTACAATACATCTTTTTATTATTATGCGTGTAATAATGATGAGTGATTTCTTACAAATTCAGCTATTCCAAGAAATGGTTTGGCGATAAATTTTTTTGTCGTCAAGATGTTTTATCTGCGGACCACGGGAACACAAAGGACTCCGCCCGAACACGCTTCGAAGGCACAACGGTTCCGACCGGCCGCCGTGTCGTCCGAGGCCCACAGGCACTGCTGGATGCAGGTAGGGACGGGCACGCGGAGAGCACCCCGCTCTCCAGGCTGTCGCCAGTCCTGGTGACCTGTGTCGCCGCTTCTCACCCGAGTAGCTCCTCGACTGGCCTCACGAGGGCTGAGGGCGCCCCGCCTGCCGACAGCACTCTGCAGACCCGGACAGTGACCCAGCCAGGTGCCAGCCCAGCCCGACAGCGCTTGACTCAGGTGATCTGAGGGGAACCCGTGTCACCACTGCGGCGAGGCCGTTTGCTGGAAGATCAGAAGGCACTGAGGATCCTACGACACACCTGACGTGTATTTGTGTATATCGCGTCGCAGCGACTGAGTGTTGTCTGACCACAGTCTGGAGTTAACAGGTTACTCCCACCACACTGGTGCCCGTTTTCCTTATGCACAGCGACGGCAGCGCCCCAAGCGGACAGTAACCTGCACTCCTGAAGACGATAAGGGATGAGAGCCGGTAGTAGTGTGTGTGTGATGACTTACAACACAGTTTTCACAAGAGGCAGCGCGTGTAGTGCAGTAAAAATCTGCATCAACTAAAAAACTACGCCGTATTTGTCTCTCTTTAGTTTGCTAAAGACCTCGGGAGGTACAGAGTGGTACATTGAGCGGGGTTTACACGGGCACGTATCGGTCGCGCACGTCGACTTACACACGTAAAGGTGCACGTGTGGGCACCTAAAATAGCACGTCATAGCAACTGGCGCACGTAGAGATGTAAATTGAAACCAGGTGTAGCTAGTATCTTGGCTCGTTTTGACTTTATCCATTTAGCTTCCTTCGTGCAAAATTTGAGCCCATTTATGCAAGTTAAAAGTACAGAAGCTGCACGTTTCAAAAAATTCCCGGATAAACGTGTTTTCTGCATGTTATTGCACACAAAGTGCTATCGGTGCAACTACAAATGGCACCATTAGCTGTGCATTACTTTCATCGCAATTAAAATCTTTTGCAAAATGAATTAATCGCATTGCACAACTTGCCTGGGCGCCAGCTCGGGGTCGTGGTTCGAATCTCGCTTAATACAGTACACTGTAACGTAGCTGCAGTAAGGCAGATGTCGAATGGCTACACAAATGGCCGCCGGTTCGAAGTAAACCAAAGGCAGTTAACCCTACGCAGCCAGCTCAGACAGGAACCGAGCACCAAAACCTCCCTCCCTCCCTCCCCCCACCCACACACACTATTACAGTGCTGCTGCGTTGTAACGATAAGTAGCCCGCGATGGGAGAGACAGTCTCGTAGCGAACGTCATTCAATGTTTACTGTCAGTCATAACAAAAAAGTTAAGCGAACTGTCGATTTGAAAGCAACTACGGCGATGGTACTAGTCCCACGTTACCCAGTATAGGTATTGGGAAAAATGTTACTCCAATTCTATCCAGTTAATGAATTTTTCGCCCCTGTATTTTGGACGGTGCGTCTTTTTCAGTAAGCATAAATTAAACTTCCTGCCAGATTAAAACTGTGTACCGAGACTCGAACTCGGTCCGCCACACAGTTTCAGTCTGCCAGGAAGTTTTACATCAGCGCTGACTCCGCTGCAGAGTGGAAATCTCAGTCTGGGAGCCAAAATTAGACGCACCTGTCCAACTGTGTTTTGTTAGTTTGCTGAGGATGACAAACAGATTCGCAGTGTGTCTCAAACTAACCGGTGCTCTTTCACCCTGCACTCAACACAGAGCATTTTCTTAGAGCAGGGTTGCCCAATCTATGTCCTGTGGAACATTGGTGCTCCGCGAGAACAGAAAATGTGATCCACTAAAAAATGCTTATAACATGGCGTTTTTTTCGTCAACATCTTGACGATATTAGTTTTTATTTCATTTTATTATGGTTCCTGTGTTAATAGTCACGAGTTAAGTTGAAGTAATCACTGAATAAAACAAATCCTTCTCAAAACAGTCAAAACGAACAAGGCGTTCCGTGAAAGTGCCAGCATTCTCGAAGTGTTCCGTCAGAGGAAACGTTTGGAAACCCCTTTGTTAGATGCATACTCCATATTACGTTGTAACTTCTGTTCCACGCAGTGTGCGCCTTTATGCTGTATTCGGAGTGGATACCACCGAGACAAAGTACCTCACGCTTCCGAACACTTGCTGACAGCTCACTGCCAGTGCTTCAGACAGAAAGTAAACCATTTTATACACATGACTGAGTGTGACACTCCTTTAAATAAAAATGACTTGGACCGAGCATGTGCACAATGCTCTTAGGTGGAATATGCCTTTAACGACATTTTTTTAAAAATTATCTGATGTATTATTACTCGTACGCTGTTGATATTACAACATTTATTAACACTGACAAAGGACGAAGCCGATACCAAACTCTCACTCTCACAAACGTTAGACAGATAATCAATAAACATGAAAAATACCTCACAGTGAAAATTACAGAATCTTTAATGAAAAATCTGAAGTTCCCTGATGTGGATGTCTCATTCAACAGTGAATCTAGGTACGTGCGACTGCGGTGTCACTAAATAAGAAATGTTGCCTTCATTCCCCCTCATACTCTTTCCTGCTCTAATTTCATTCCAAATCACTAGTCAAGTCTTCCCCCCCTCCCTGTCTCACAACATCCAGACACAGTTCACTGTAACTGAGACGCGCCCCCCTCCACGGCTGCTCTGCCACGAGTCCCCTGCTCGGCCCCTGCCCCGCTGCCCCTCTGACGTCACGACTCCCGCACCCCCCGCTGCCACGCAGACTCTGGCCAAAGACTGCCCGTGGAGAATGACAGACTCGAGACTGTCGTTTGGCGTCTCAGGCACACATAGTACGTATAAAGTACTGAAATGCAAATGGCAAACTCACAGAAGGTCGGAAGAAGAGTTTTAAGGAAAATACTGGGGGCTAAAAGAAACGATAATGCTGAATATAGGTTAAGACCAGAGTGCTGTACTTCAAAACTGAAAAACTAACTGATGTAATGTGGAAGAGAAGATTACAGTTTTTTGGAGGTATATTCGGAATGGATAACAACAGACTAACCAAACGTATATTCACATTACTGTATAGCTACAAATCCTACCCCACATGGTTCATAGAGACTGAAAAGGAAAAGAAAAACGCTGGAATTACAATAGAAAAAAAAAAGGAAGTCAGTACCAAGACTAAGTTATCTGTGCACCCTTCAATCTTTCGACCAACTTTGTTGTATGGGAGCGAAAGCTGGGTGGATTCAGGTTACCTTATCAACAAGGTTGAGGTTACGGATATGAAAGTAACTAGGATGATTGCAGGTACTAGTAGATGGGAACAATGGCAGGAGGGTGTCCACAATGAGGAAATCAAAGAAAAACTGGGAATGAACTCTATAGATGTAGCAATCAGGGCGAACAGGCTTAGATGGTGGGGTCATGTTACACGCATGGGAGAAGCAAGGTTACCCAAGAGACTCGTGGGTTCAGCAGTAGAGGGTAGGAGGAGTCGGGGCAGACCGAGGAGAAGGTACCTGGATTCGGTTAAGAATGATTTTGAAGTAATAGGTTTAACATCAGAAGAGGCACCAATGTTAGCACTGAATAGGGGATCATGGAGGAACTGTATAAGGGGGGCTATGCTCCAGACTGAACGCTGAAAGGCATAATCAGTCTTAGATGATGATGATGATGATGATAATAGAAAACAGAACACATTTCAGAAAGTCAGTACAAAAGGCAGAATTTCAGGAGGGAAAGAAAACAACTAGACGAGAGTGGACCCAACAAGAAAGGGAACAACACACTAAAAGGAGGAAGGAAATTTGGAAACTAAGGAAATCTAATACAATGAAGAGTAGCCAAAGCTGATTCATCGTACCCTCCAAATAGGTTATTCTAAAGAAGAGGAAGAAGAAGAAGAAGAAGAAACTCATACTAGATCTATTTCACTATCTCACAGCCTCTCTGGGCAGAACTTTGCAGGAGGATTTTTACACATCCTAAAGAATGTACTGAAAACTTCGTCTACGTAATATTACACGAAAATAGTAGTAAGCTAGGAAGTGGTATAGTATACTATAAATAAATATATAGAGATAACAGAATATGCAATGTATACATGTCAAGTGCGTATATGCACTATAAAGAAGTTTTGTAAGTAGCAGTACTCTGTCGCTCATAAATTAATTTGCAAAAATCATCGTACATTTCTTGATCTGCTGCACTCCAAATATAAAGCTGATTACATTGCTGCTCAGGTGTATTTAGAATGCGCTACATTCCGTTTGAAGGCAGTGTGCACAAGTTAAAGAAAATTGTCCACTACATTTGTGTGCCCTAGTTATAAAGTCATTAATTGTGGGAGAAATGACACTGACGGCATTTTTCTTTTTTCGTTATTTTGCGCAAAATGTCGTGAGACTGGCTGTGATTACATCGTCTTTTTGTCGCAGCAAATGCGCATCGAAGCAATGTCTTTCCGTGGTTTTGGTACACGAAGCTGCTGGCACGAGTGTACGCAGTACGCTGTGCAGACCATGCCGGAGTGTCTCCCAGCACTCACTCACAGCGCTGTGGCGTCTGACCAGGTGAGAGCGTCGCACCCTGACTGTGTGGGGGGCGGCCGAGGGCGGACTCGGTGGACGCTGCGCCTGTCCACAATGAACCCAGAGACGACCCAGAGCCAGACCGCTCACAAGAGGTACCTCCACGTCACTTCGACAAAATGTCTGTGAAGCCATCTAAAGTCACGGTAATCGATTTGGCATGCCGTCGTAAAGAAAACGTCCATAATACGTCCAACTGTCTCACAGTGCAGAGAATAACTCTACTCGAGTCCATCAATCTGCTGTTTTCGCTAAGTACGTGTATCCTGTTACAACACAGTCAAAGAAAATAAATCTTTTACATTTATCTAAAACTACATAAATTATGGTGAATTCTCAGATTAAAAAACAAATAATAACAAGCATTTCTTACGAATATTCAAATTACAATATACACTGCTGTGTCGGCAGTGACATGTCAGACAGAATAATCATAATCGAAATCGGTTTCACGCTGTGAGGGAAAAGAAACATTAAAATACAGTAACCACTACACGTACAATGCGTTGTGAGAATATCAATAGGCAAACATTGCCGTCTGCCTTCTTACTGTTCACACGAGCATGCGTCTGCCACTCGTGTTGTTATGCAAGCGTACAATACTGATTTCTGCAGCGTGTATGTTTTTACATACTCGAGTAGATGGCCATAAGGATACAGGCTAAAGGGAGGGAAAGGAATGAAATGTGAACAATATTTTACTTCTGTAGAGAAAAAAAGAGAAATTATTACATCTGTCTTTTGCCTCTGAGTCACAAAACATAAAGCAAATGAAAATGTGTTCACGAAACCTTAACCTATGCACGTGCCGATTACTTATAACTGCCCCAAATGCAAAATTTAAGTGGTATCAGGAAGAGTACTTAATATCTATGAAAAAATAAAGTCAAGGTGCAGAACGGAAACAATTAAGAATTTCCGATTAAGTCTATTATCTAGAGGCGAAAAAGAATGAGAAATGGTATTATCCTGTAAATGAGAAAAAAATACACTAGCGCAAGCAAAGTCAGAAATTCATCAAAACAAGTACATCGTAATAAGCGTCTTCAAACCTTCTCATTGCTGTCCACAAAAAAATGCATATTTTTGAAACAATGAGTTTATCTTCCTGTAAATTCATAGCCTTGTATTATCGTTTTGCAACACCTTTTCTCAAACCATTAGAAGTACTACTCGTCAGAGATACACACAAAAACATAATCAACAAGGAATGCAACAAGAGTAAAATCATCATGTAGTCCGTGACAATCCCTAACATCAATATGCCACTTCATATCATAAATAATAAACGTCTGCATAATAATCATAAAAAGATCGCTATTCTCACTTCCTATTATCTCATCGTATTCTCATTATAAAAATCTATAAATCATTGCTACACATACTTCATCTATAATGAAGCCTTAAGTCTTCGCTTCACATACGACACCTACAATAAAATTCTGACAGTGAATGAAGAAATCCTGGTTATATCTCAGTCTTTGAGTATCTCAGTGCAAGACGCTTAAATTGAATATCTCCTCCGATTACTGACAGTACGTGTTATACCTGTGAAAAAATATATACTCTGCCTGTTTTATCAGTACTGTGTGGAATCCGTTGTTCCATCCTTCTGTACGTTAGCCTGTAAGAGAAAATGCTTTACGACGCGCAAAATTCGATTTATTGTTTCTCGTGTTGCTTTTATGTTCTGTGATGCCTTTGTCATTGACGAAAAAAATTATTGCTCTCTTCTTTTACGTAATCTCTGCTTGTAAAATGATGTAATGTAAAGATCGGGGTGAGTTATGTTAGAGCATGACGTGATGTGTGTTCTGTTGTATCTATTACATAAAAATAATGACAGTGAAAATTAACATACAAAGTGGCTTGTACTTATAGTACTGTATGAGAAAAAATTGTTATTTTCATGTACACATACATGTCAGTGAAAGAAAACCTGTAGAAAAAGGTTAACTACTACTCGCAAACGGTTGACGTCATAAGAGCGAAATACGTGTTGTCAGAACATAAGTGTTATATATTAGTATGGTGTAGTCATCTCAAGGAAGAGTAGAAAGTCATATAATTATACAATGAAAGGTTTTATATTGGTGAGGTGATGGAAACCTCTGGAAACTTTCGTTCTGAGTGTTTCAAGATGTACTACGTTCGGAAGTGGGATTCGTCGACTCCGAAATCGTTCGTTATACAGGACTAGAAATATTTGACACCTGTTCTTTGCTTTAGAAGACAATGGGTGCGCTCGAACTAAAACTTTTTGTCCAACTTTGAATTTTCTATTGTGACTTACCTTCTTTATTAGCATTTTCCTTTTCTCAGCTGCCTTTTTTGTATTAGTAATTGCAATGTCAATCAATTCACGATGACGTAAACATTGTGACTTGGGGAAAGAAACAAGTTCTTTTATTTTGTCTGGCAGATTTTTATTCTTCAAAAATAAATGTGACGAGAGCAAAGTTGAATCATTAGGAATTCTATGAACGGTGTGCTGAAATATCTGTCCCATTCAGTGTGTTGTTTGGTTCGTCTGTTGCTGCTTCACAAGTGTTTACCTTGGCTTTGATTCTTCACCTGTATTGGCGAGAGCAAAAGATGTGTCAGTGAAAAATTGTGCATACCATTGTGTATTGTTTGTGTGTGAAAAAAGCTCCAATCTGTTAATTTCCTGTTCCTCGATGGAAATGCTCTGCTGAAACTGTACTGTTAATCTCTTGAATTAAGCAAAGTTGTCCCTGTGCTTTGATGATCTGCCAAATAATGTTGTACATGAAATGGTCCCTGTGCGCTGATCATTTTCGTAGCACACAGGTCGTGAAATGGAAATGTCTCACCTCGTAATGTAGTTGCTTGGAAACGCAGTGCTTGCTTCTCTGCGCACGCCAGTTGCGAATTTCTGACTGCAGTTGCTGAGAGCTGACTGCCGATGCTCCAGCCAGCAAGTAAACTGTGTTGTACACACCACTGAGTGAGGGACTCCTTTAAATAAAAATGACTTGGACCGAGGATGTGGACAGTGCTCTTGGGTGAAATATGCCTTTAACAAACTGTTTTTACATTATGTGATATATTATTAATTGTATGGAATTTATGTTACAACATGCATTAACATTGAAAAAGGACAACATTGATGTCAAATGCTTACTCTCACAATTGTTAGAAAAATAATTGACAGACATGAAAAAACCCTTACAGTGAAAATTAAGCAATCTTTAATGAAAAATCTCAATTTCCTTCACATGGCTGTCTAATTCAACAATGAATCTAACTACGCGCGACTGCAGTGCCACCAAATAAAAAAATGTTTCCTTTATCCCAGCAGCGATGACAAAGACGAACACACCTTCCAGCGACATAGCTGCTCTGAGCAAAGACAGCGAGCGAATAATAAGCGATTCAGAAGTGTCTCTCAGCGTCTGAGACACGCGTAGTACGTACAAAATCCAGAAGTGCAAATAACAGACTCCCAGTAGACCTGTTCAGTGACAGGTTTGTTCTCTCGCTCTTTCTCGGCAAGTTAAGCTGTCTGTTCTGGCTGCCACCATTTACTCTGCCACCTGCTGGGCTTTAACTCGAAATAGAGATGAGCTACTGGAAAACTGGTGTTGACATATGGCCAAATAAGTAGTTCCGTCTTTCATCTGGTAAGCGATTACATCTTATTAACGATTTTAATATTACATCCTGGAACCTCGAATACTGTCTACAGATTCCTGTATGAAATGTAGCAATGGGTTTGTTCGCCTTCTTTTTATCAGCAGGTTAATGAGCATCTGATGGGTGCCGCCACTTACTCTGCCATCGACTGCGTTTTATTTGCAAAGGGAAGACGCGCTGCTGCAAAGCTGGCTTTCAAATGTAGAGAAATGATTACGTCCTTCTTTACTCTGGTAAGTAATTACGTGTGGCTACATTTTTAACATTACATTCTGCTATATCCAATGCTGTCTACAGATTCCCTTATGAACTGCACTAATACCATTGTTCTCCTGTTGTTGAGTCTGATATCAGGAGCGAAAATTCTGGTGATAGAGCTGATATAGCAGTAATCTCGGTATGTTGCAAATTAGAATGGTCTGATGCAGCACCTTGCAGACTGGTGTGAAATACTTTTCAGCGATCAGATGTTATAGAGCAGTTGTGTTTGTTCACAATGAACTGTTGACTTTTGCCATGTTTAGTCTGGAAGTGTACTCTTGAGATTTTCCTTGAGTGAAGGATTGTCCATTGTTACCTTATTTTGCTGTTACCTGGCGTCGTCTCACTTTTGCTACAACGTTCCTTAGAGTATTTGTGTGGTGTATGCTAATGGAGGAGGGCTGAAATTAGTGAGTCACAATAGGATTGACTTTTTTGGATCTTTATTTAAAAAATTATGAATATTGCTCTCATACAAACTCTTTCAGTTCCTGTTGTTTTGCACAGAGTTCGCTGGACTGTCTGCCTCATGACAGCATCTCCACCAGCCGCCTGTGCTTGTTCTGCCTGGCGATGTCCAGCGCTGTCCCCCAACCACCAGCTGTGGCCCCCCTGTCGGCCCCCGCGACGAGCAGCGCAGCCGCCACTTCTGCGTGGCCACTGGCTGCCGCGTAATGCAGCGGCGTCCACCCACCGTCAGTCCTGGCGTCCACCGCTGCCCCCGCCCCCACCAGCAGCCTCGCCGCCTCGACGTCTCCCCTCCACACTGCCCAGTGCAGGGCGGTCCGCCCATCCCCGCCCCTCGCCCCCAGGTCGGCCCCTGCGGCGATCAGCGCCCTCAGCTCCCCCACTGCCCGCTGCTCAGCCGCCTGGAGCAGCCTCCTGCCCCTCTCCCCTGCAGAGAGGCTCCTGCACAAAACACACAAACTGCCACTCTCTGCTACAAACACAAAACACACAGAACGAGAAAAACAGCCACACGAGGAAACAACTGTTGCGAATACAAATCTGTCCTGAAACAAACCTACCGTATTCCCCCTCCCACAGTACAAAACAGTACGCAGTTGTGTGTATGTATTAAATTACAGCAAATCTGTTCTATCCCCCTCATAAGAAAATCTTCATTCACCGTCCATTACAAATAGCATTATACAACCTCTGAAAGAATTTCATTACCACATTTTGTCACACTCATTGCTGCAAGTCAGCTCCTTTGCTCTCGGGACGCTACACCTAACCAGTCGCTCACCTCCACTACAGGACAGGCTTCTTGCAGCTAATACTGGTCTCTGTCTGCAGCTTCACTGCCAGACGTCACACACTAGAAGAATCCCGTCTCCTCGTCTTCAAACAGACACTTTCCTGCTATGCAGGCAAAAAAATTTCACTGCAGTTACCGGCAGTTTTCTTCATTCAGCCTCACCAAACACTGAAACTTTCTGACACACAGAGAACAATTTATTCATAACATGTGAGAGATAAACACAAACTCGGCAACACCACCCCCATAAAAAAACTGTGTGTGTGTGTGTGTGTGTGTGTGTCAGACTTTATGGCCTCATAGCATACGGACATGTATTTAACATGTGCTTTCATGCTCAAAATCATCTGAACGACCTCAGTTGTCGTCCATCTTGATGTTTTCGCGGCGTAAGGACTGTTGCATAAAGTTTCTGGCGTGCAGCCGCGTAAATTCAGTGGTTCGGTCCTCGGGTTTAAAAGGACGGACCAGGTGCGGCAGCGTCAGTCACTTCGGCTCGTTCTGGGGATGGCGGGACGGTGTTCGGCCGAAATATTAGGAGAAGAGGCTGAATTGTGGAACGATCTGAATTGTGTTTCGCCTGATTTGTAATCAGTCCTTGTAACATTGTTCCTCTGCTCTGTTTTCGGTACAGTCTTTGCCTGTACAAAATGTTCACTGCTTGAGGCCACAAGAGACAACTGCTCTGTGCGACCATCAGTTTACATGCAAATTAATAATTCCATAATGCAAATTCATTCTTTGTCGTTGTTCTATGCAGTGTTTGCCTGTACAATATGTTCACTACATGAGCCCACAAGAGAAAACTGCTCTGTGTGATTATCGGTTTACATGCAAACTGACACTTCGATAATGCAAATACCAGAAAACGTGTTATTGGACATTACACAGCCATTACGCTTGCATATTCAAATTTATTGTAATAAATGAAACCTCAGAAAGCAGCATCCTCCTTTAAATGACACGACGAAAGTTTTCTTACTGCGCTACTATCCGGGAATGCAATCTAACAAGTAAAGAAGAAATATCTCAAGTACGGTTACAGTCACAAGTAACAAAGAGTGTGCAAGTTGAAACTCGAAATGATCTGCCATAAAGTTTCGTGTTTCCCGGATATTCGAACGCAGCACTTGATCGGATGTTTAACTAAGCACAATGAAACGTCAGAAACCGTCATTTTTAACCAGCAATGAGATGACAAACTGAAACCAGGAGACGAAAGTGTTTTGTGTAATGGGCATTCGAAACCAACACCTATCGACACGGACCTCTAGTCACGCGTAGATGTTGAGCAGCGAAATGTGGACATGTGATAATTTTAAATACAATGATGAAAATTTTCTGCTGACTAGCAATCGAACCCTGGACACACAGTTGTTGACTACATACAAAGACACCTCGACTGTGCTATTCTCTTTCACCAGTAGCTAGGAGTGGCATGTTTGAAACTGACACGACAGGACGAAAAGATGCCCGTCTGACTTGGGACTCGAAACCAGTACCACCATTGTTGTTAACAAAGCCCAGAGAATCGGTAAAATCAGAATAGTTTCTCACATGTATTTTGCTGAGCTCATGCTGCAACTTAAAGTGACATGCCAGGATTCGAACCCAGGGATGTGTCTCTTGTGAATGTCTTTATGACTTTGCAGACAAGTGGAGACAATGAAGCAGTGGAAATGCATCATCTGAAAGTGATCAAACGTGGCGAAAAGGGAGATCCGAGTTCGAATTCCAGTCCATCGTCAATATTTTCCACGTCTCAGGCTCGAATACAGTAAGAGTCAAGCGCGCTGCGGCCTTGTACGGCGATTGGCTCATTGATTTAAAAAGTTATCGCTTAAGAAAGGTGACTGGTGACAGAGTTTCGACCCGGCGTGACTTCCGCCCCTGTCAGGACCCAACCTGTAGCGACTCTCCTCCAGGCTACCAGAGGTGCGAGAGATGCTGCTTATGGTTGTTAAAAATGATTGCCGGATGTGAGAAACGAACCCAGACCTTCAGCATATGTAGCAAGAATCATTTCAACTTTTTCTTAACTAGCAACTATTACCACGAATTAAAATTCATGCGAGTTGCGGTATTCGAATCCACTACATGCAGACTAGAAACTCGCGCCCTTAACCCCTTTATTTCATTTAATTTTTTAACCATTCCGAGGTCTGGCCACGACGCCTTCCCCATACCTGTCACAGAGTCGCTGCGCTATTTTCGCGCATAATTTTTTTATTTTTTTTATTTCTAATTTTTTTTTATTTTTAGCACTTGATCTGAAAGACCATGTTTGCACACAAACTAACTCAGCTGAGAGCGACGCCTTCCAACTTCTGTGTTCACGATGGTTTGCTTTCCGATTTATTTCTCAACATCTTGTAACTCGGCCAATGCCTCAGTTCCCGAGGCTCGTTTGGCAAGTTTGTCTTCTGCCACCCCTGAGTACTGCACGCGCTGGAAGCTCCGTGCTGCGATTCCTGATACAGCGGGTGACGATGAGTGTAACGCAGAACAGCAGAAATCAGTGCAGTCGCTTCTGGACAAAAGGATTTTTGACATACAGAATGAAGTAAAATAAAGTGTCCTAAAAAGTACCACGTGTTCTGTCGTGAGGACCAGCTTTTCCTCCGAGATTCCTTCAACACAAAATAGAGTGCTTCTGACCTATGTATTTTAAATTAGATTTCTGTTTCCTTAAAAATAAATAAGTCAGTAAGAAACACCGTTTAACACAAAAGAGCTTAAGGGCGATACATTATGTTGTTCTCGCGTTTACGCCTTTTTCTATTCACTTTGCACACTGCTCCACGTAACTGTATGTACTGAAGCATGCTGCGGAGTTCCTCTCGCAGTTTCCCGCCTCAGCGACGCACGCGCCGCCCCGTGGCCCGCTTGTGCCCGGCGTGCGTGCGGCGACCCACCCAGCGCCCGCCCGCCTCGCTTCCCTCTGCTGGCAGGTGGTGCGCTGTCTGTCCTCTTAGCCGGTTTACAGCATTCCTTTATTCACGCGGCACGTCGCTACGATTAAGAAAAATTGGAAGGCAAGGTACTGGGAGTAGAGTTCGTGTTATTGTGACCAACAATTGTCTGATAACTCACCAGATGCCCTTCACCTGAGCGCGTACGAACCTCGCCTGCTGTCAGGCCGTGATTCTCTCACGTGCTGCCGACCACCCAGGTGGACTGCCTCAAGTCTCGCTTTGGTTGCTACTTTCCTGTTTACTGCCCTCTAGCGAGTAGTTTTCACACTTGCTGGTAGGTGAGGGGTGCCGACGTTTGTCCAGATGGCCCTCCAGCCGTAGTGTGGCTACTTTTGTACAGTCACGTTTCCGCTTTTGCTTCTCATTAATTCCACGTACATGTTCTTGACTTTTACCATATTCGACGGCCAACTCTGGTTTGAGTATAACTGAGTTGGAATCAAAATTGTTCAAAATGATGAAAGCCATTGGCGACGTGCCGTACATCTGTGGGAGGATTCCAGACAGTGGGAGTAATTTCGTCTGGTAAGTGCGGCGTGAGGGCCGTGTGTGTGTCTTCTTCCGCATCTAGTGTGTCGAACACACGAATATAGTTTCTCACTTTCTCCCAAAGTCGGCGATATGTAATCTCCCCCTCCCCCCTCCCCGTTGCCGCCTGAGATGGTCAACGTGTCAAACTTTATCTTAAAAATATTACCACGAGTTACAAAATGGCGCAAAGCTGACAGAAATCTTGCTGCTGTTTCACCTGTTATGGGTAAAACTTGTGCCACACAGTTCACTTTACAGACCATCTACATATGTGCAAAGTGTGGCCTTTGGATGTCGTCAACTCTTCTCGCCCTATGTTCTTTGACTCCAACTGGCACCCTGGCAAGCACTTTCTTAGGGTTTGCAGCTGCAGTACGATTTACGTTAGACCTGTAGTCCAGAGGCAGAACTTGGACTGAGGTCTCGCGTGTTTCGCAAAGATATTCCGCACCCCACATTCATGATGTGTGCTTTAGTGTTGCTTAGCTTTGAACCTGACGCAAGTTGGTATTTGTTGGTGACCTGCAATGCCTTCTGCGACTCGCTCTCGCCGGAGATCACGACACCCCGTCACCTGTGTACGCCCTACACACGATATTCTGGCGACATGTGTGTGTGTGTGTGTGTGTGTGTGTGTGTGTGTGTGTGTGTGCGTGTGCGTGCGTGCAGCCCTCGTAGCTGTTTCTGCAGAGCGGCTAGCAGGGCCTCAGCGGCAGTGGCGAACGAGGCCCTCCACACAGGACCACCTCGGCGCACACAACTCTTGAGTGCGAGCTGCCTGGTTAGCTGACCACTCACTGATCATGACTTGCAAACTGCTGTTCTTCAACATTATACCAATTACCTTGACAAAATATTGCAGAAAATCCAGTACGGTCATTGTTTCAAGAAGGCACTGGTGACTCTCCCTATCGAAAGCATTCCCAAAATCGAGCGACATTACGGCGCACTAGAGCGTGACAACATGTGCCGCAGCTACCATGTCGCTATATTCACGGACAGTTTGCATACTTTATCTGCCTCTACCCACCGTAGTTCGATACGGGCCAGTCACCTCATGCATTATCATTTTCACTCTCCAGCAAGAACGCGCACCATTAATTTTGTAACCACCATTCAGGACAATAACTCATCTCAAGAGTCCCTTTAGTCAGCCATAGTGCCAGCAGTGCTAGTGTTTTCAATACAGTCCTTAGACAGGTAGTGCTTTTTTATTGTTTTCTACATGAAGTGTGTGGTAACCACAGTTAACTAGTAGCCGCCTTTAGTGAATTAGCAGTCTAGTTAAAAGTTGATTAACTCTCTACAGTAAATTGATTCCTTAGGACGGACAGGATGTGTGACTGCTGTGTACGGACGCACGGGGAGCTGGCCACTGTTCGCGAACAGCTGAGCGTGTTGATGGCCGCGGTCAGCCGTCTTCAGGCTGCTGCCTCGGAGTGTAGCGGCAGTGGGGAGTCCGGTGTGTCGCACGGTACACCCCAGGTGTTACACGCGTCACCCACTGTCCCTGCTGTCGAGACATCTTCGCGGGTACCGGGCGCGGTTGGGCCACCCTCTCCCCGAGGGGAGTGGCGGGTTCAGCAGCGTTCGCGGCGCAAGAGGCGGAGGGTCAATGTGGAGGCTGGCCGTGTGGCATCGCCCGCTCTGCCTGTGAGTGGACATGTGGCCGCTCCTTCAGCAAGGTCCGAGCAGGCACACGGGGGGAGGGGTTTATTAGTTGTTGGGAGCTCCAACGTTAGGCTTCGGGAAAAAGCGGAAAGGTCTGAGAAATAGGCCAGCGTTCACTCTGTCTGCTTGCCGGGGGGTTTCACCCGAGATGTGGAGGAGGCCCTGCCGGCGGCGACAGAGAGCACTGGGTGCACCCGACTGCAAACTGTTGCTCATGTCGGCACCAATGACTCCTGCCGTCTGGGTTCAGAGGTCATCCTCAGTTCGTACAGGCGGTTGACAGAGTTGGTGAAGGCAGAAAGCCTCGCTCGCGGGGTGGAATCTAAGCCAACTATTTGTAGTATCGTTCCCAGAACCGATCGCGGTCCTCTGGTTTGGAGCCGAGTGGAAGGCTTAAACCAGAGGCTCAGACGATTCTGCGAAGATCTGGGGTGCAAATTTCCCGACCTCCGCTATCGGGTGGAGAAATGTAGGGTCCCCCTGAATAGGTCAGGCGTGCACTACACGCCGGAAGCGGCTACAAGGGTAGCGGAGTACGTGTGGAGTGCACATGGTGTTTTTTTTAGGTTAGAGAATCCCCTCCCTAGGCCCGACAACACGCCTCCTGAGACGCAGCAAGGTAGGAGTAGGCAAAATGCAACAGGGAATAACAATATTAATGTGCTAATAGTAAACTCCAGGAGCGTCTACAGAAAGGTCCCAGAACTGCTCTCATTAATAAACGGTCACAACGCTCATATAGTACTAGGGACAGAAAGTTGGCTGAAACCGACGTATATAGTAATGAAATCCTAAATTCAGATTGGAATGTATACCGCAGAGACAGGCTGGACAGTGAAGGGGGAGGCGTGTTTATAGCCATAAGAAGTGCAATAGTATCGAAGGAAATTGGCGGAGATCCGAAATGCGAAATAATTTGGGTGAAGGTCACGGTTAATGCAGGCTCAGACATGGTAATTGGATGTCTCTATAGGCCCCCTGGCTCAGCAGCTGTTGTGGCTGAGCACCTGAAGGATAATTTGGAAAATATTTCGAGTAGATTTCCCCACCATGTTATAGTTCTGGGTGGAAATTTTAATTTGCCGGATATAGACTGGGAGACTGAAATGTTCATAACGGGTGGCACGGACAAAGAATCCAGTGAAATTTTTTCAAGTGCTTTATCTGAAAAGTATCTTGAGCAGTTAAACAGAGAATCGACTCGTGGCGATAACATATTGGACCTTCTGGTGACAAACAGACCCGAACTATTTGAAACAGTTAACGCAGAACAGGGAATCAACTATCATAAACTGGTTACTGCATCGATGATTTCAGCCGTAAATAGAAATATTAAAAAAGGTAGGAAGATTTTTCTGTTTAGCAAAAGTGACAAAAAGCAGATTTCAGAGTACCTGACGGCTCAACACAAAACTTTTGATTTAAGTACAGACAGTGTTGAGGATCAGTGGACAAAGTTCAAAACCATCGTACAATATGCGTTAGATGAGTATGTGCCAAGCAAGATCGTAACAAATGGGAAAGAGCCACCGCGGTACAACAACCGAGTTAGAAAACTGCTGCGGAAACAAAGGGAACTTCACAGCAAACACAAACATAGCCAACACCTTGCAGACAAACAAAAATTACGCGAAGCGAAATGTAATGTGAGGAGGGCCATGCGAGAGGCGTTCAATGAATTCGAAAGTAAAGTTCTATGTACTGACTTGGCAGAAAATCCTAAGAAATTTTGGTCTTGTGTCAAAGCGGTAGGTGGATCAAAACAAAATGTCCAGACACTCTGCAACCAAAATGGTTCTGAAACAGAGGATGGCAGACTAAAGGCCGAAATACTAAATGTATTTTTCCAAACCTGTTTCACAAAGGAAGAATGCACTGTAGTTCCTTCTCTAGATTGTCGCACAGATGACAAAATGGTAGATATCGAAATAAACGACAGAGGGATAGAGAAACAATTGAAATCGCTCAAAAGAGGAAAGGCCGCTGGACCTGATGGGATACCAGTTCGATTTTACACAGAGTACGAGAAGGAACTTGCCCCCCTTCTTGCAGCGGTGTACCGTAGGTCTCTAGAAGAGCGTAGCGTTCCAAAGGATTGGAAAAGGGCACACGTCATCCCCGTTTTCAAGAAGGGACGTCGAACAGATGTGCAGAACTATAGACCTATATCTCTAACGTCGATCAGCTGTAGAATTTTGGAACACGTATTATGTTCGAGTATAATGACTTTCTGGAGACTAGAAATCTACTGTGTAGGAATCAGCATGGGTTTCGAAAAAGACGATCGTGTGAAACCCAGCTCGCGCCATTAGTCCACGAGACTCAGAGGGCCATAGACACGGGTTCCCGGGTAGGTGCCGTGTTTCTTGACTTACGCAAGGCGTTCGATACAGTTCTCCACAGTCGTTTAATGAACAAAGTAAGAGCATATGGACTATCAGACCAATTGTGTGACTGGATTGAAGAGTTCCTAGGTAACAGAACGCAGCATGTCGTTCTCAATGGAGAGAAGTCTTCCGAAGTAAGAGTGATTTCAGGTGTGCCGCAGGGGAGTGTCGTAGGACCGTTGCTGTTCACAATATACTTAAATGACCTTGTGGATGACATCCGAAGTTCACTGAGGCTTTTTGAGAATGATGCTGTGGTATATCGAGAGGCTGGAACGACGGAAAATTGTACTGAAATGCAGGAGGATCTGCAGCGAATTGATGCATGGTGTAGGGAATGGCAATCTTATCTCAATGTAGACAAGTGTAATGTGCTGCTAATACACAGAAAGAAAAATCCCATATTATTTAGCTACAATATAGCAACTCAGGAACTGGAATCAGTTAATTCCGTAAATTATCTGGGAGTACGCATTAGGAGTGATTTGAAATGGAATAATCATATAAAGTTGATCGTCGATAAAGCAGATGCCAGACTGAGATTCATTGGAAGAATCCTAAGGAAACGCAATCCGAAAACAAAGGAAGTAGGTTACAGTACGCTTGTTCGCCCACTGCTTGAATACTGGTCAGCAGTGTGGGATCCGTACCAGATAGGGTTGATAGAAGAGATAGAGAAGATCCAAAGGAGAGCAGTGCGCTTCGTTACAGGATCACTTAGTAATCGCGAAAGCGTTACGGAGATGATAGATAAACTCCAGTGGAACACTCTGCAGGAGAGACGCTCAGTAGCTCGGTACGGGCTTTTGTTGTAGTTTCGAGAACATACCTTCACCGAGGAGTCAAACAGTATATTGCTCCCTCCTACGTCTCGTGAAGAGACGGTGAGGATAAAATCAGAGAGATTAGAGCCCACACAGAGACATACCGACAATCCTCCTTTACACGAACAATACGAGACTGGAATAGAAGGGAGAACCGATAGAGGTACTCACGGTACCCTCCGCCACATCATCTAACTTAAAACTAACTCACGCTAAGGTCGACACACACGCCCATACCAGAGGGAGGACTCGAACCTCCGACGGGGGCAGCCGCGCAGACCGCGCGGCGAACGGTGGAAAGTATCAACACAAAGGCATCAGACGTGACGAAAAGGGAGATCCGAGTTCGAATCTCAGTCCAGCACCGATATTTTGCACATCTCATGCCGAAATAAAATAAGATTCAGCTGCCCAGTGATCTTGCACGATGAGTGGCACATTCATCAAAAAACACTCTCGCGTAAGAAAGGTTACTGGTGACTGACTTTCAACCTGGCATGGTTAGGTCTCTGTCATGGCCCACCCTAGAAGGACTCTCGCGCAACAAGTAGCAAAGTGACGTCTCGTATGTCCGTTTGGAAATTTCGACGTGTTATTCCGATCCGAGGTTAAACACGTCGACTGAAGAAGCTGCTGGCTCATCTGGAATAGGAGAAGAAATTCCTGAAGAGTCCGTTCATAGTGACCTATCAAAATTACGATTGAAGGGCGCAGTGGTGTATTATGAAAAGCTGTTGACGGAAAATATTTTAATTGCATCGACATCTTCGGAAGAAATCTCTCACGATGCTATGTTATTGGCCGGAGAACTTTATACACTGGAAGTTTTGGGCGCAAAAACATTCGTAACTGAAGAGGAATTAATTCACGCTCATGAGGATTGCGAAGAATGTGAGGAGAACGACGAACAGTTCGAAGTGCCACAAAATGATTCGTCTCCAGACGAATATAAACAGTCACCGAAAAGATTTAAAGGTAACATGATTCCCTTTGCCTACAAAGTCAAAGTCGTGAATATTGCTAAAGCGCACCTCACGTGGTCCTTGGCGACATTGCAAAAAAAGCCAATTGATGCGAAAAGAATATCTTTCACAATGGAAGACAAATTTATCCATTCGCGTACCACCACTTTTAAAATATGAGGCGATAGATTCGTGGACCTACGACCGTTTTGTGGAAGCAAGACAGCAACATCAGCAAGTTGCGACAATGGACATTAGCTGCGGCTGCACAATTCGTCGATTTCAAATTCAAGGCGTCTGATCGATAGGTCACGGCATTTAAACAGAAGCACAGAATTTCACAACGCAAGCTCACGAAACTGGTTTCGAAAAAAGAAGCGGCGTCAATGGAGGCCATCCAGGCGTCTGCGGATGCCTTTCGTCGGCAGACGTGCCGGTTAATCCCTCAATACCACGACGAGGATTATGCGATAAATACTGACCAAACAGGTAAATACATGTTTTGTGCGTACAAAATGTTTTTACCGATGTAAAATATATCAATTCAAATTTAATTATAGAAAAATATATTTACATACACATTCGAATATTGTTTAATATTAAAAATACTATTGTTTTAGGATACCAATATCAATCTCACTGAAAAAGTAAAACAGTTTTCGTGAAAAAGTCGGATTTGAATGAAGTGACGCATTCGTACACCGCACAATATTCAATAACATTATCCGGAAAACTGCTCCCACATGTCTTCATATGCTTACAAGAAGCGACCGGTCATTTCGGACCTCGTATTCACTAATTAATAGATGGCTATGGCAATACTTATACGAACGTCATCGTAACATCATCGCAGTCCGGAAAAGGAACAACAGTTTTATACATGGATTTTTTCCGCAAATGTTTAAAATCTTTCGTCGGGGAGAGTAAATATTTGCTTCTCATTGACTCTTGGGGAGGTCAAACGATTCCGGAGACATATGATGCAATTTTTCAAGATGACGGAAATATGCCAACTTGGTCTCTGAAAGTCATACCTCAAAAATGCACTTCTTTGGTGCAACCTTGTGATGTTTACTTTTACAGGCAAGTTAAAAATTTCGTAAACCGCTTGCAAAATAGCAGCGCATTGTAACAGGAGAATCGTGAAATTAATTCCCGGGAAGATTGCATCAAAATTCATTCTATAATTCTCCATCAATCATCGTCACCAATATTCCGAGACATGATTCAGTATGACTGGTTTGCCTCAAAATTATCAGAAACTAGAAACAATTTCGTAAATATTAATGGGGCATGTTTTTGTACAGATTTATTGCGAACGCCCGTTTTTATATGTTGCGCAAGATGTCGCAAAAATTACTGCTTTGTTTGTTTTTACGATAATTACCACTGCGGTTCTTGTTTATAATTATTATATGTATAAAAATTGAATTTTTCCCAATCGACTTTGTTATTCTGATTAAAAAACCAATGTTTCTCCTCATATACTTTACAATGGAAAATGGAAAACCCACCGCCATGATTTGTGTTGTTGGACAAAAAGAAAGAAATGACATAGATGAGGTGACAGATAATTGCAGTCATAAATTACAGCGATCGAAGAATGAGTCTTTAGCAGTAGCACACATTTAGCACCTTCACTGTCACCTTCAGCTGGCGGCAGTTCAGCACATGCACATTTTCTTCTTTTGCAGCCTGAGGTTCATCATCATAATTTCCCGGACCCAAATTAATCATTCAGTAAATCCTTGACGGGTGTTCCTTCCAGGGTAAATTATGTGGACAGAGGAGCAGTCCCGAACAGCGGCATCGCAAAATCCTTCACTGCCTTGTTATGTTTGTCAGTTCCAGCCTTCTAAACGCATCCTTGGGGAGTTCAAGATCTTCCTTCGTATCAGACACCAGATGTTTGGCGTCACATTCTTGTATCTGCTGTACTACTGATTTATTTTTCATGTGCGACTTGCAGGTGAGGTTGGGAACGTGAACCCAACCCATTCCCTCTCTACTAGGAATCCAGTTCCTAACCAATACCCATTCTTTTGAAGACAATTCGGAGCATGTTGCCACATTTCTTATTGTGATTCTGATATTTCAGTATTTTCTCGAATTCATTTTCCGTATTTTCATGCTTCCGTCTTTCAGCTAAAATCACCTTTGCTGTAACTTTTTTGGAGTTTAAAAGCTTTTTGCTGAGATAACTTAGTTCAACATTATACTCCCGAATGTGTTTTAGCTTAAAACTTATTTTTTGTATATTTATCGGCGGCTCTACACTTTCTGGCCTGACAATGTCTTATAGTTTCGCTGTAGTGCACCCTGGATCGTTACACATTATGCCCCATGTTCGTTTAACATACAATGCCATCGCTTTAAACTTTATGTCAGACCCATTACTCCATTGCTTGGATCCAAAACTGCTGTCTTCACCGGCACTCGAAACAATTCCCCTATCCACAAGAACTTTGCTAAAGTGGACATGATCGCCTTCTCCACCATTGATGGAATGGGGAGAACCTGTGCTATGTAGTAGGCATTGGATAAAATATACGTGTTGATAAACAGTATTCTCTTGAACTGGTCTATGCTACGTTGACAGTTTTCAATCAAAGCTCCCTTGATTTTTCTTGCCACCTCCCGCCAACTTATTGCGATCATTTGTAAAAGGGAAGTTGTCAATGCTATTCCAAGGGCTTGCTTTCATTAACATGGTTCGCCCACTCAATGCGCAAGTTAGCAAGCCGCTTTATATCTAGAAATTTACTTTTGTTTCCATTTACCCTCGGCACCTGATGCGGAACAGTATTTTGCAAGTACCATCTCTAGTTGCGTCACATCTGTTTGGTCTCTGATGATTACGCCTGCATCGTCAGCGTAAGCGCCTACCACGGTCTTTGTTCCTTGAAAAGTAATGCCTATCAGCCTGTGCTGTAGCTGTCTCAAGAAAGGTTCCAGCGATATAACGAACAGGAGCATGGATAAGGGGCTTCCTTGGGTAACACCCCTTTTTATGTCAATTTGTTTTGTCAGTTGACAGCTAACGGAGATTTGTGCTGGAACACCCATTGTCACGTTCTTGAGGATGTCGAAGGTTCTTGGCAGGTAAGTCCATTCGATGCATTGTCTCTATCAGGTATTTGTGATTAATTTGATCAAATGCCTTATGGACGTCTATGAAAAGCAGTCCACATTTTATGTTACTTGCCTGCGCTAGCGCAATGGCATCGCGACACAAAGCCACAGTTTGTAAAATCGTCCTTCTGAAAGCACAAGTCTGCTGTTGGCCTATGATGTCGGCGGTGCATGGTGTAAAGCGCTTGTTAATTACTCGAGCTATAATTCTATAATCCGAATTTAAAAGCGAAATCGGCCGTAGGTTACTTATTTTTTTGCAGCCTGTGTTCTTCGGGATCAACACGATTTTGCATTGTTTGAACTCTGCAGGCACTGGCTTCCCCTGTAAGACTTCAGTGACAATTTCGGTGAACTTTTCTCCTATTAGGGTCCAAAATCGTTTATAGAATTCAATGGGCAGTCTGTCAGCTCCTGGAGATTTCCTAGCGGGGGAGCTGCACACGATTTCTAATACATCTTCCTTGGTGATGTCCGAAGAAATGTTATCATCATCTCCTCGCGATATTCGTGGAAGATATGCACCAAAGAGCTCATCGTATTCTTCTTCGTTTGTTTCCCCTGACGCATACATACGTTCATAATACACTGAGATCTCTCTGTTTCCTTCTGGGTGGTGAATATGGTACCATCGTCGATCTGAAGTTCATCCACGAAACTTCTATTCTTGGCGTGTCTGACAAGGTGGTACAGTGCAGCAGTCTCATCTTCAGTGACTGACTCTGCTTTGCTTTTCATTTCAAGTCCCTCCAGTTTCTTACGTTTCAGACTTGATAATTTTGCTTTTATTTGCTTGATGTCTTTTAATCTTGTAGGAATTGCATCTGTCTGATCGTAGAGTTCCCTTAGCACGCTGTAGTAGAATTCTACAGTCTGTTTCCTTTCTCTGGCCATATCTATACTGAAAGATATTAAAACTTTCCTTAACTTCGGTTTCGCTCGTTGGGTCCACCATTCTATCACACTTGGAAAGTTGTTCAGTGAATGGAGACATTTGCCAAGCTCTGGTTAGGGCATCTTCTAAGTCTTCTTCTGATAATAACGAAATATTTAGATTCCACTGGCTTCTTACTCTTCTGGTAGGTTGTGGTGTTAAATTTACGCAGGTCAACAACACACTGTCATCGGAAAAACTAACGGGAACAGCTTCTGTTTTCAGTACTTTATCTGCTAAATTTTCCGTTACGTAAATTCTGTCAATTCTACTACATTAATTCGCAACAATGAGTGAAGTTCACCATTGTTGGTTATTTTATTTCCCACGCATATTTTAAATCAACAACGAGATGTCTCAAGTCTCGTGAGTAATTGAAGTTGGGGATTTGATCCTTTCGACTCAATACACAATTAAAATTTCCCCCTATTAAGTTGGAGGGGGTGTTTCCTCAGTAAAGAAATGACGCTTTCAATAAAGAATGTGGCTCTTGCAGCTTTATTACTGCTGCCAGAAGGAGCATATGAACTGACTATAGTGACTCCTGCTACGTTTATTCCAATACCTCATCCCGATTCTAATTTATCAACGTTATGTACGGGGATGCCTTCTCTAACTAAAATGGCCGTGCAACACTCGTTTCAGTGGAAATATTGTAAAAATCGACGTAACTGGACAAATTTAATTGTGGGAATACCACTTCCTGTAGGAGAGCAATATCCGTCGCTGACTCATACAGAAACTGTTTCAGAGCAGCTATTTTAACATCCGACTGTATCCTATTAATGTTTAGCGTGGTAATCGTATATGACTAACATAGGGGAGTGACCTCTTTTCCCGCTAGTCTATCATTTGATGCCACTCCATGCCGGATACTTCCTGAGAATCTGACTGGAGACCACCGTCCCGGTTTGCATTACAACCTTTCTTTATACTTTTCTTGCGATTTGCATTGACTCTGGCCTTCACTGAATGTCTGCTCCGCCCACCCCCTGAGCAGTTTTCCACTGAGGGCGGTGTCAGTGGATCTGAGGGGCAGTCGTGTGCCACCATCTCGTCTCGTCTGCCAAAGGCGGCGCAGACGCAGTTTGCGAACGTTCTTCCAACGCCCCGTCACTTCTATGATCACTTTCGTTTGCTGTTTGTGTGTTATTGCTGTAAAACTCCGCTTCTTCGCCTTGGGATTTGGGCTGTGACGTCGCCTGTTGTTGACAATCACTCGCTACCTCGTCACGTTTGCTTTCAGTTGCATCTGCGAGTGAATCTGTCTGCGCTGGTCGACGTACGGGTACTGCAGCGCGGGGCTGTGGCGTCACCGAGACGAGCGCATTGCCATCTACCGGCGCGCCCAGCGCTACAGAGTGGGGCTGTAGTGTCACTTTGACCTGTTCGGGTGATGGTGGCGGGTTCGATTTGTCTACTGATGCACTTGACTCAAGAGTTTGAATCTATGCTGACAATATTGTCTTAAACAGTAGTTCCCAGTACTGTTTTCTGAACGTCACCTACAGCTTTCAGCGACAGGCTGATATCTTCTTCATCTGTGCTACTGCCGTTACAAGTTCGACGTCTCTTGTTAGTGGCTATACTACTTTTTCCAGCCGGATTGTCTACAGTGTCTTTCCTGAGTAAAGGTGGAAATGCTTCAAGAGTATTTTGTGGCCTATCGTTCACATTTCCCGTAATGCTGTAAAGGTCACCACCCGTCATTGATTTTCGGTCACAAGATTAGCCAGTGATGACCTTTGAGGCTGTTGTAAATTATTCTGCAATATAAACACTTTTTTGGACCGTTTTGCCGGATATGCCCACTTTCATATATGACAAGTCAAAGTCTGCGCTTTGTAGCCACAAACCAAAATATGAGATGGAATGTTTTGTTTGACATGCATATCGACAGAACAAACGCCACTAAAGCATCACTATCTATGCTGGCTGGACCATCGTTCATTACAAATTTGCCTGATGTCACCTTATTTAGATAATACGTCTTTTAAGTAGCAGTTTTCTACCTCAGGGGGCAAATTAAATTCTCTGACTTGTTTATAATCAACATCTGCATTTGAAATGGTAACTCTACTCACCGAATTATCGCGATGGCGGAATTCGGCTTTTCCTTCAAATTTCTGCAAAATCCGTTTCAGCACCAACGAGGAAAGCAACTTCACAAAAAAGCAGTATTGCTCCAAGTTATAATAAGCAGTGTGCGTCTGGTCCGAAGTAACGCCAATAACGTCAACGATCCAGTCACGAGTTTCCAGTTAACTTGGCTGAACATTACGGCCTGCTTTGTCAAATCCAAATCTTGGGGTAAGCTTTCTGAGAAACGTGGTTGCCATGTTAGCAGTTAACAGCTCGGGAAAACAAGGAAACTAAAATGCTGCATCACCAGAATCAATTTTATACAACATTGTAACGCAGAGACTGAACGTAAAGTCTTAAAACCCAAACAGAAGCGCCACAGCGCGCCCGCTCAGGACGGCCGGAAAAGCCGCTATTCTGGTCCCAGACAAACGAAACTTTTGTGTAATTGCTTGTCGAAAGGCTATGAACGATAATGGACACCGCCCAAAGCACAACTGTCCGTAATATAAATATATTTTTAAATTATTTAGCAGTGCGAACCAAACTGCGATCTCTGTTTACGTTGCTAAGCAGAGATACGATCTACGATACAGGAGTTCACTTATGTCGCTTTGAGTACTAAAAGCTTAACGGAATTGCCCATTGCTCTGCTTCTTTCGATGCGTTGTATTTACATTTGACTTTTTTCCCTGGAAGGGTAATCGGAACTTTGCGTCAATGACAGAGTTACCGCCACAATCTTATCTTTACGGATACAGACTAACATCGAATTTACTTGCGTTATTGCAGTGCCTGTAGTATTCCGAATTACGATGCAAAGTTCCTGTGCACCTCCGAAGGAACGGGTGAAGCGGCGACTACAGGTGCTATGAAATACGAGAAACGCTTCCGCAGTCGCGAATACGGACAACCATCAGATGTACAGTGGAATGACGACAGTGAAAGTTTGTGTCGGACCGGGACTCGAAGCCGTGTTTCCCGCTTATCGCGACCGGTCGCAATATCGTATTTATTCGCCGACATCAGGCAAACGACTTCCAGGTAAAATGCCTCACCTGTACAGATGTACGGGCACACGCTGTAGCCGCCGTAGTGCCTGTTCCACTGGAGACGCAAGCATATGCAGCGGAACTTCGCACTGGCCGGCCGAAGTGGCTGCGCGGTTCTGGCGCTGCAGTCTGGAGCCGCGAGACCGCTACGGTCGCAGGTTCGAATCCTGCCTCGGGCATGGATGTGTGTGATGTCCTTAGGTTAGTTAGGTTTAACTAGTTCTAAGTTCTAGGGGACTAATGACCTCAGCAGTTGAGTCCCATAGTGCTCAGAGCCATTTGAACCATTTGAACCAACTTCGCACTGTGATTCGGAATAACACGGGCTCTGCAGTGTCGTATTCAGTATATTGTACAACAAGTACGTTTAGGTGAAACTTACACCAGTTGTCTTAGTAATGTTACTGGAACCTGAATAAGCATTACTAATCCGTACAAATATAAAAATACCAGTTATTGCTATTATATACGCGTGCCCTAATTGCTTTGTACATTAGCATTTGCAACGACAGAGTCCAATGTTATTTACACTAATGGGAAACATCTAATATTTTCTGGAATGAAACATTTTGTGAAGATCACATCAACAGCTATAAATTGTTTGCAGGCACGTGTTTGAGATGGACAATGTTATGTAGAAATTGCCCCCACAAATCAAAATCTTTGAGTGCAACTGTGTCAAACACAAGAAAAAATTGTATTTGGTAATGCAAGCTGCCAGTCCTACCTCGTACATTATGTTCGAACTTCGCCCAACGCAGTGCTGTGAGTATGTACTAACTTTAGAGTGTCTTTGGTCCTTGCGGGAGAGTTTAAAATTTCAACTTTCCCCGGCGCTAGCGGCAACAATCATTCGCTGAGGTAGCGACAAAGGTCTGTGGGCTGCATTACACGGGGAATTAACGGAAAAGTCAACTCGGCTTCTGCATTACTACCACGTGAATTTGTGATTAATCTCTGAATGTGCTCACAATCAGTAATGTGTCAGTATTCAAGTATGGTGCTGGTTTCGTGATTTTGTAGATAGTGTGCTGGCTTTCTAGTGACATGGCGGAATGAAATGATATGATCATTCGGCATTGTCGGGCGGGAGGCCCCACGCGTGGGAGTTCGGCCGCCGTACTGCAAATCCTTTTTAGTTGACGCCAATGATGATGACATGATGATGGACACACAACATCGTCTCGAAGCAGAGGAAATCCCTGACCTCGCCGAAAATCAAACCCGGGACTCCGAGCGCGGGAACCGAGAACACTACGGCAAGACCACGAGCTGCTGACGCTTGGCGGAATACAGGCGGATGCCCGGGTTGGCAGTCATTCAGTGATAATGCATAACGTACCTAAGAAATGAATAATTTAAGCAGTGCTGGTTGAGCGAGGTTTGCCATCCAACAACATTATAAAGGGCGCGGAAAAAGAGTTTGACGAAAAGTGTAGGGTGGATGGACAGCATGAAACATAGGAATTTGAGTATAGCAACTGCGGGATCGCAACAGCTTATTTTCGGCGCTACCGGAGCATAATCTAAAACTGTCCCGTGGACCTCTTTACTCAAAATAAAAGGTAATTCCCATAAAATGTATGCATAAACACAGTCTTTGGACTAACCAGCTGTCACGATGTGAACAAGATAAACTGAAAGCATCACATTCACATGTATCGTACTTTGGACTTCTTCAGAAATGAAAACAGTCACACGACCATGTGTCATGTATTAAAAAGGTCAAAGTGGAAATGAGTGTGCAGACATGCGGATGTGCTGATCATGTGCGCACATGTGCGGCAGCAAACTACAGTCACATCTGTTATTAGACGTGTGTCCTAAATGAACGGCGGCGGCTCCACTTCCCTGTTTATGTGGTACAAGCAACACGGCAACACACCCAGTCCCGTTTACCCCTGGTGTCCAAAACCTTGACAGAAGTACTGAGAAATGGCAGGTACTGCGAAAAAGCAAAGGACTCACCTCAGGGCGAGTGGCGGACTGCAACGCATTCGCGTCTCTCTAGGCGGAGGGCCAATGTGGAGGCTGGCCTCGCCCGTTCGTCCTGTCAGTGGGCAGGTGGCCGCTCCTTCAGCAGGGCCCGAGCAGCCACACGGGGGCAAAGGCTTGCTGGTTATTGGGAGCTCCAACGTTAAGCGGGTAATGGAGCCCCTTAGGGAAGCAGCGTACAGGGCTGCAAAGAATTCCAACGTGCACTCTGTTTGTCTGCCGGGGGGCCTCATCCGAGATGTGGAGGCGGCCTTGCCTGCTGCTATCGAGCGTACGGGGCGCAGTTGCCTGCAAGTAGTTCCACACGTTGGCACCAATGATGCCTGTCGCTAGGGTTCTGAGACGATCCTCAGTTCGTACGGGCGGCTGGCGGATTTGGTGAAGACCGCTGGCCTCGCACGCGGGGTGCGAGCAGAGCTCTCTATTTGCAATATCCTTCCCAGAGTAGATCGGGGTCCTTTGGTTTGGAGCCGAGTGGAGGGTCTCAACCAGAGACTTCGTCCGCTCTGTGACGGTCTCGGCTGCAGATTTCTAGACTTGCGCTACTGGGTGGGAAATTGTCGGACGCCCCTAGATAGGTCAGGGGTACACTACACAAAGGAAGCGGCTACTCGGGTAGCAGAGTACTTGTGGCATGCACATGGGTTTTTTTTAGGCTAGGCAGTAGTGCGAGGTGTCCTGATGAACACACACCAGTCGACGTGCAGGCAGAGAAATCAGGATGCGCTCAGTGTAAAGACACTTCAACTATCACAAGATATTAGCAGTAAATTTCCAGTGTGTTCAGAATAAAGTTTACTGCCCACCAGGAAGCGTGTGGCGTGCAAATTATTCTCGGAACTGAGACCTGGCTGAACCCTGAGATAGGAAGTTCTGAAATATTTAGTGAGGGTTGGAACGTGTATCAGACAGACAGATTAGACACCGTAGGAGGTGGTGGTGTCTTCATTGCAGTTGACAAAAATATTGTGTCTACTGAGGTCGAAGTAGAGTGTGATTGTGAAGTTATCTGGACACTTGTAACAGGGCTAGGGGAAATAAAGTTAATTGTGGGCTGTTATTACTGGCCACCAGGTTCCACCGTCACAGTTCTAGAATCATTCAAAAGGAGTCTACATTCTGTATCACAGAAGTACCCAGATCATGCTATATTAGTCGGAGGCGACTTCAACCTACCTAGTATAGATAGGGATGTCTGGATTCGTTACATGTGGTACAGACAAGCCGTCGTGTGAATTACTTTTGAACACATTATCCGAAAACTGTCTTGAGCAGCTACATCGACAGCCAACGCGTAATGGAAATATTTTAGATCTGGTAGCCACGAACAGACCAGACCTTATCTATGGTGTCAGTGCTGAGACAGGGATTAGTGATCATGATGATGTCATTACGACTATGGTTACGAAAGTTAAAAACTCGGTGAAGAAGGCTAGCAGAGTATTCTTACTAGAAAGAGCAGATAAGCAGTTGTTAGCATCCCACTTAGTAAATGAATCGACTTCATTGACTTCCGGTACGATGGACGTGGAAGTATTACGGGCAAATTTTAAACACATTATAAATCACGCATTGGACAAGTATGTGCCGAAAATGTGGGTTACGGACGGGAAAGACCCACCGTGGTTTAACAGCGCAATTCGGAGAATGCTCAGGAAGCAAAGGCAGTTGCACTCACGGTACAAGAAAGATCGGGAGAATGAGGACAGGCAAAAGTTAGTAGAGATTCGTGCTGCTGTAAAAAGAGTGGTGCGCGAAGCATTCAACCACTACCACCGTCATACCTTAGCAAAAGATCTTGCTAAAAACCCAAGGAAATTCTGGTCTTACGTAAAATCGGTAAGTGTGTCGTAGGCTTCCATCCAGTTACCCACTGATCAGTCTGGCCTGACAACCGGAGACAGCAAAACGAAAGCTGAAATATTAAATTTAGCATTTGGTAAATCTTTCACGCAAGAGAATCGTACAAACATACCACCGTTTGAGTCTCGTACACATTCCCATATGGAGGACATAGTGATAGACATCCCTGGGGTTGTGAAGCAGCTGAATGAGTTGAAAATAAATAAATCGCCAGGTCCTGATGGGATTCCAATTCGGTTGTACAGAGAGTACTCTACTGCATTGGCTCCTTACTTAGCTTGCTTTTATCGCAAATCTCTTGCCCAACGTAAAGTCCCAGGCGACTGGAAAAAACAGTAGGTGTCGCCTGTATGTAAGAAGGGTAGAAGGGCAGATCCTCAAAATTGCAGACCAATATCCGTAACGTCGGTTTATTGCAGGATTCTTGAACATATTCTCAGTTCGAATATAATGAATTTCCTTGAGACAGAGAAGTTGCTCTCCATGAATCAGCACGGCTTTAGAAAGCACCGCTCCTGCAAAACGCAACTTGCGCTTTTTTCACATAATATCATGAGATCCATAGATGAAGGGTATCAGACGGATGCCATGTTCCTTGACTTTGGGAAAGCGTTTGTCTCGGTGCCCCACTGCAGACTCCTAACTAAGGTATGTGGATATGGGATTGGTTCCCAAGTATGTGAGTGGCTTGAAGACTTCTTAAATAATAGAACCCAGTACATTGCCCTCGATGGTGAGTGTTCATCGGAGGCGAGGGTATCATCTGGAGTGCCCCAGGAAAGTGTGGTGGGTCCGCTGTTTTCTGTCTACATAAATGATCTTTTGGATAGGGTGGATAGCAATGTGCGGCTGTTTGCTGACGATGCTGTGGTGTACGGGAAGGTGTCGTTGAGTGACTGTAGGAGGATACAAGATGACTTGGACAGGATTTGTGATTGGTGTAAAGAATGGCAGCTAACTCTAAATACAGATGAATGTAAATTAATGCAGGTGAATAGGAAAAAGAATCCTGTAATGTCTGAATACTCCATTAGTAACGTAGCACTTGAGATAGTCACGTCGATTAAATATTTTGGGGGTAACATTGCAGAGTGATATGAAGTGGGACAAGCATGTAATGGCAGTTGTGCGGATGGTCGTCTTTGGTTGACTGGTACAATTTTGGGAAGATGTGGTTCATCTGTAAAGGAGACTGCTTATAGAACGCTGGTGCGACCTATTCTCGAGTACTGCTCGAGCGTTTGGGATCCCTAACAGGTCGGATTGAGGGAGGACATAGAAGTAATTCAGAGGCGGGCTGCTAGATTTGTTACTGGTAGGTTTGATCATCACGCGAGTGTTACGGAAATGCTTCAGGAACTCGGGTGGGAGTCTCTAGAGGAAAGGAGGCGTTCTTTTCGTGAATCGCTACTGAGGAAATTTACAGTCTATCCAAACGAACAGTGACAAGACGTATCAGTGCTATGGCCGGCGATCTGCACAGGCAGCTAATAAATAAGGCAAAAGACTTTGTTGCTTTCTCTGTTATGCTCGATGAAGCAACAGATCTTACAGATACAGCCCAAGTTGTGATATACATACGAGGTGTCGATAACACACTTTCTGTAACAGAGGACTTTTGGACTTAGTACCCTTGAAAGGGACTACTACAGGTGCGGACTTACTCCAAGCAGTCGAGCAAGCAATTGATGGTGTCGGTATGGATTGGAATCGGCGAGTCTCAGTGACCACAGATGGAGCCAAAAGCTAGGGCGCACAAATAAGACGTATGGAATTCACTGCATTCTGCATCGAGAGGCGCTTTGTGCAAAATCAGTAACGTTGGCAAACATCATGCAAATTGTTGTGCATACTGTAAACTACCTGAAGACACATGGGCATAAGCATCGCCAGTTTCGGCGGTGCTTGGAGGAATTAGGAGCGGAGTACGGCGACATAGCTTACTATACTGAAGTATGCTGGATCAGTTGAGGTAAAATGCTGAAAATATTTTTTGATTTACGTTTGGTCATAGTAACATTCTTACATGAGAACGGAAAAAGTGAACCTATGTTGGAAGACCCTTGTTGGATATCAGGCCTTGCATTTCTTGTGGACATTACGTCTCACATGAACAGCCTGAACGTCAGTTTGCAAGGTGAAAATAATTTAATTTCTGACATGTTGGAAAAAGTAAATGCCTTTGAAAGGAAGCTTGCACTTTGGGAGCGCCAGCTAATGACAGAAAACACTGCACATTTCCCGACTCTTAGACTGGTTCATGAAAGTGCTAAATTGTAAAAATTAAGGAACAATTTCGAGCACAATTTGCAGATGATACGAGTTTGCCTCCTGCCATTCGCCTCTTTGCTCGACCGTTCTCGTCGTCAGTTGAAGATGCTCCGAATGATCTACAGATGCAACTGATCGACCTACAGTGCAATACAAGACTGAAGAACAAGTTCCTTGCAGTGTGAAGTTCAAAAGAATTTTATGAAAATTTTTCACAACAAGAATTTCCATGCCTGCACAAAGATGCCGCGAGACTTATGTCCATGTTCGGGTTGACATATGTTTGTGAAAGGTTTTTCTGGGAGATGAAAATGAATAAATCAAGGTTTCTATCAAGCATAAGTGATGAAAATCTTCACAACTGCTTGCGTTCGTCAATGAGCTGATCTTTTATGCCCGATACTAACTATATCATTCCTCATGACCAGTGATAAACGTGTTTGGATTTATTCCTTTCATTATTAAAAATTATTGTTTACTAACTGTGCATAATTGCATCATTCTGCTCCATGGTACATTATCAGGAAAATTGCTCATTAAACCGATTGTTCCAATGTATACTTACATTTAGGGTTTTTTTAATGTGTGAAGGGCTACGCTCAGCTGAAGTCGATAAACAATAACCATCTAATTGTCGGTTATTATGCAGATTTTAGACAGAACTGGTAATAGTATTGAAATAGCAGGTGATCGAGAGGTCTGCGGTTATTCTGTTCAGAGGTCAGTGAGACAGAAATTATGTGGGTGTAACTGAGGGCACCGAGAATTAGTTATAGGAAACCTTGCATTAGTTTAATGTTATTTGAAATCATGAATAAGGTTCGCTGTAAGTCGCTGACTGCTCTCTTTCTTAAATACTAGATCAAAAACATTACGCATATTTGCGTGCCGTCAGTCAAGCTGCCTTAATAAAAACCCACGGTTGTTAACTGTATTACTTGTCTTACTGGGTTAAACTGGTAACGTAAAAGTAGACGTCTCAATGAGTAGACTGTGACGGTATTTTAAATGTTTTAATACGCAAAATACCTCCCCATGGTTGGCTTGCAAGCTGTGGTAAGAGCACTAGAATGCGCTGGTACAGAGTACCCCAGCAAGTGGATAAAGCGACATCTGTGCATACATGAATGCTGACAGCTGCAGCATGCATGCTGTGACCCGGAAGTTGCACATGTGCAGGAGCACCGCACGCGTGCAGAATTTCTGGCCGGCCCTGAGAAAGCAGAATTTATTACTATCTTAGAGAGCAAAAGTTGATCATTTTCGGCTAACCCAGACTGGCTAATTTTGGATACTGTATCGCAACTCTGATCATGATCCATTCTTTGTGGAACCGCATTCGGTACCTTTTTCTAAAAAACAGGACATACAGAATGAAACAGATAAGATTATGGAATGAGGAGTGATATAACACAGTAACAGCGAATATATCAGTCCACTTATCATTGTAAACAAGGATGGAGGAGTACATGTTGCCATTGATGCACAAACTCTAAACAAAGTAAAAAAAGAGGTGGACAGGCCTGAAAATCTGGACAAAATGTTGCAAAAATTTCGTAATGAGGTATTTAACCAGCTTCTACATGACTGCTGGCTATTGGCAAATCCCATTAAGTCTAGAATCGCATGAATATAAAGCAATCCTGTTTACCGGGAAATGTTATCGATACAAAGTAGTTCCATTTGGACTGAATACCTCTCTGGCAGTGTTTATTAGAGCTCTGGACTTTGTGTTAGGGGAGGAGTTGAGTTCCAGGTTAACTATTTATGTAGATGATTTATTTATCTCAAATGAAAACTGGCAAAAAAAGCTCCAAACTGTTGCTCTTCAAGCAGGAGGCATCACTTTAAAATTATAGAAATGTGAACTTGTAAAATTAGAAATTAAATTCTTGAGCCATATAATTACTAATACCGGCATTAATAAGGACCTGGAGAAAACTATGTGCCTTAGAAAAATTTCCCCCACCAAAAAATAGGAAACAGTTGTAAGCCTTTTTAGGTTGGTGTGGATTTTACAGAAAATTTGTTAAGGGGCAACCCTTCAATAATCCACACTTGAACAATCTATAAAAAGATTTAGTGCTTTTGTTTGGACAGACGAGTCGGCAGGATTGTGAATCTTTAAAGATTAAACTTTCACATGATAATGTTTTACATCACCCAGTACTGTCAGAGACTTCCAATATGAATACTGACAGTAGCATCTATGGGATTGGTATTGAAATTTTCCAGGAGATAAATGGTACAGGAAATTTAGCACATAGAACTATAGCTTTTGCCAGCAGGGCATTGACAGGAAACAAAAGGAACTACACCATATCAGAGGAGGAGGTAGCCTTGGCCATATTATGGGACCTCAAGAAATTTATAGATTATTGGTGGGGTTTTAAAATCATCACACACTGACCACAAAGCTCAAACATTCCTTAAAGATTGTTGCCTTCTAAATGGCAAGCTCACCCAATGGGCTTTATACCTGCAACAATTTAATTATGAAATCTGCTATGTAAAGGGTAGAAAAAATTATGTGGCAATGAATTGTCCCAATGGTACTGATGAAGTACCCAAGGAATGCAATGGAGATGGAACTTCGCAAATAAATTACATGAAGAAGTTCAGGCAAAAATGAATTTGAACAGATTTGCAAAAGCATGCGATATCATCAAAATGAGTATCCAACTTGGAAATCTGTGAAAGTAAATTTTGATTTTTAAAAGTATCTTGTATAAGAGGAAAGGCTTCATTACTGAAGAATGGATGGTGTGTTGGCCTACCCAATTTGATACAGATGTCAGATAATTTTCACTATCATTGGGCCAAAGGAGTGTCTAGATAAATTGGCTGGTGTTATAGTGATTGCCAATAGTACGAGTCTAAAGGTAACTGAATGTATTAGGTCTTGTGACATCTGCCAGTGAGCTAAGGTAACCAATAGAACTAATCAAGGCCCAAAGCAGAACACGTTACCTAAAGATACCATGGATTTACTGTCTGTGGACCTGTATGGACCCCTCCCCACAACTTCTGGTAATTGTAAATGTATTTTACTGATTTTGGAAGTATTTTCTAAATTTATAAAATTGTATCTCCTGAAAAAGGTTAATAACCATTGGAAAACCCAGTGCAGTACTGCCCAATAATGGCCCCAATTAAATTCCAAAACCTGGAAAGATGGCATGGAGCAGAATGGTGCAGAAACTAAATATATTGCGGCCTACCATCCAGGCAGCAACCCTGTTGAACGGTATACGAGGGAAATAGGATGGTTATGTAGGACCTATTGTCACCATAACCACTGAGCGTAGGGCAGATTTGTATGTGAATTTGAGAGTTTAATGAAGACCTTGCCTCATGGGTTTCCTGAGTTCACACTTGGGGAAATTCTGCTCAATACTAAGAGCAAATGTTTAAATGAGGAAAAACTAGAGTTCCCAACGTTTACAGATTTGGGATTAGCCCAGAAGAAAGAATTGGTAAAAGAAAAAACAAAGCTGAAACGAGATCTAAAATGCACAATAGCAACCTGAAGTTTGCCATGTTCAAAATTGGAGACCCATGAATAATCAAGTGAACTTTACCACGAAATTTCTAAATTTATGCAAGTAGAATGGGCCATTCACAGGACAAGACACACCTCACAACAATGCCTACTATTTAATCTACCCAGAGTCGAAGAAGCTCCTAGATGTCCATAATGTAGTGGATCTCAAACTGTATGTACCTAGGAATGAATAAATGAAGAAATCATATCAGACTAAAAATGTATATTATGCTGTAGGTGAAATAATGTATCTATCTTATGAAGATACTATACTGTATTTAACTGTAATTTATGTTCTTATAAAAATGTTACGTATGTAAAATTGCTGTTACTATCTTAGAAGTTCCAGATTCTAAAAACTGTTGTAAAATATGTGACACCCTGTACTGAAAGGGCTACAAGCAAATGTTGTCAAATTGAAAAGAAATGTGGAATACCTTAAATACAGAATGGGCAGCATAGAAGACTTGCCAAAGTGGGGCAAAAATACTATGTCTGTAATAGACTGCCAAAACCCAAAATGGGCAGCCAATTGATTAATGTAATATGTAATTTGTTAATGTTGTCAAATGCAGTGCAAGTTGCTATTGCAGGTATCAAAATTATTTTATTTTCATATCTGTTAGTGTTGTATGTGTTTTGCTACAGTTTTCAAAGAGGGACTGTGTTTCAAATAAAGGCAGTAAGAAAAGAATAGTAAGTTCACTTTAAATCTGTTTGTTTATGTAAATATCAAAGAATGGACTACTATTATTAGAATCAGCATTGATAGTTTCCTCCTTTGTAACTTCAAAATCATGCTATAGGGTGTGTTGCATGTACAATGTCAGATTGCTTGTGATATATGTAGGGGGTATACTTGTATGTGTATACCTACATTTCTTGAATGCTTACAAAATGCTACTCAATATTCTTGGCAATACAGATAAATTTTGCTTACTACTCAACTTACTGTTTCACAAAATGAGAGTCAGTTGTGACAGATGAACATAATTGAATAATGTTGCTTATGTCTTGTTTTGGTAATTATGTGTATAGAGTGTATAGTGTTTTAATGTGTTTTGCAATGTATTCTTTTCATGTTCAGCTCTGGATGAAGTGATTATTATTTTCGACTGCTTGGTACCATTAAGGATTGATGTTTGCCTAGCAGGTATCTTCAGTGAACCATGGGGCATATATAACATCCATTTTTGACCTACTTTGTATTGATATTTATTTGTAGAGTTGCTTATATAGAGTGCTGTATCTGTCATATGTACAGTGTTTTACCTGTCATGGAAATTCTTTGACAATGTATACATATTTCAGTTATGTGAACTTTTTGAACAATGTTCAATTTATGCTTATGAATGTAAATAAGTACTGGAATGATTGTTATATAATGTACTGTAAATGACTTGGTCCATAGTTAGGGAACGCAGGGTTGAATGTAAAAGATGTGGGGAAGCCCAACACCTACGGAAGTAGCCTGGCGGAATGGAAAAGGAGTGGTTAGCGCAAGCTGAAATGTGTCCTTTGCAAAGGGTAAGGTATCGGGCCTGACCAGTGCTGTGGTTAACATCTCGCTAGCAGTAGCAGAACATTGTAGTTCATATTCTTGGAGTATTGAGGCAGAGGAACTTAAGAGTGTTATATATGGACCTCGGATGCTGCATTTGGTGACACCATTATCATGGCATTGTTTTTGGCCCTGCAAAAATATAATTCAGAAGATCTATAACAGGGTGAGGCCAACAGTACTGCCATGACTACATCGCCGCCATGTTAACAGCCACTGCAAATCACACCACCAGTGCCACCAGCCATCCACCAAAATGTTTATATTTGGCACTCTGTAAATGGACCAGGTATTTGTGAAATTTGGTTGATTTTAATAATAATCGTGGTATTGTTAAAACTTCTATCTTGCACCTGTGATTATCCCAAATCACAAAGCTCACCAGGAATCCCATCCTAGTGAATTTAATTCCGAGTGTGCTAATTTATTATGAAAAGACTATTCAGCAGCTGTAAAAATAGTTGTGATTGCTTTCTAATGTGTGGAGTTGTGTTTAAAGTTCAGTTTTATAGTTTGAGAAATACTACACTGCCAGTGCGTTTTTAAATCGATCTGCAATCATTTTCTTAAATAATTTGCCTTACTTAAAAAGGTACCAGTAAATAGTAAAGTTGTTAGTTAAAGGAATAATAATATTGAACAGAAGTAAAAAAGATAATTAATTATGCACTTTGATCAGAATTACAAAGCTTTATCACTGTTCATTTTATGAGAAGGTGTTTGAACTTGAAGTTAATACTGTGTTGGCATTTGCACAGTCAGCCATATTTTGAGAAGGTTAAAAGACTGCTTTTCAAAGCACATTTGTTATTTGAAGAGTTATAGTTTGTTGTGTTTCACTTAATGAATAATTATTCATGAGAATACTCACCATTTCCCATACACACTTGTGTAGTTTTGTTAATGAGCATGGTTCATCAAACCATTGAAGTTTAATAGCCCTCATATGCTAGGCTAGTTGGTTAATGAAGGAAAGCAAAGGTCCCTCCAGAGCCAGTGTAGTTAGATTGCTTTCTGTTTAATTGCTTCAAACTGAGCTCAAGAAAGAAATATTTACTGTGTTAGCTATTTTAATGCAAGCTGGTTCATGTAATGGCATAGAGACACTACTAAGCAATAATGTTATAGAGTATGATCATAATAAACCCCGATTTAAATCAGAATCATTTCATGCTCTGCCCTGTTTAGTAATGCTATTAGTATCATGTGTGTTGGTGACTGGTTGTATTAACTGCTGCATCTAGTTGATTCAAGGTACATCGTCTTGACTTCCAAGTTAGTACTACATTTATCTGCAAGGTTAGGTTACTGTGTTGTAGTGCGAACAGATTTCAAGAAAGAGTTTAGTAGGCGTTAAGGAAATTTAGGTTAGCCTTAGCACTGCCTTGAGCTTTATTACATTGTTTGACAATAATTCCTAATTAGGCTGGTGACATATTAAGGCATCAAGGGATCACCAATTAAGTATTGGAGGGCAGCCTGGAGGGTAAAAATCGTAGGGGGAGACCAAGAGATGAATACACTAAGCAGATTCAGAAGGATGTAGGCTGCAGTAGGTACTGGGAGATGAAGAAGCTTGCACAGGATAGAGTAGCATGGAGAGCTGCATCAAACCAGTCTCAGGACTGAAGACCACAACAACAACAACAACAACAACAACAACACATATTAATATGTAATATTACGACTTGCTTTTGTGCTGGAGAACATCTGTTCCTCACCCATCTTTTTAGTGTTGGTTATACTCTGCTGGAGTGTTTTGGAAATGAATCCCAGTCAAACAGATTGATTATACTGTTCCCATTACGTTATCTCATGGTCACAACTTTCTCAAAAATTCCTCAGAGAGTTTTAATGTAATCACTGACTGCCGTTTATGGTCGTCTGTGTTACCATTACAAGCACTCCCTTTGGAGGAGCCCTCCTGCACCATTCCACCACATGTGGGTGGCTGACTTGCTGCAAGGCTGTGCCCTGTGACATTTGTATGGCTGCTTCGGTATCTTGGCATTTTCAGCTCTTAAGGAGGGAGGCAGAGCTTTAGTTGGTAAAGACATTTCCAGCTGGAGTACATCACAACCAGTCACACATTCTGGAATCAGGTATTGGATTTTAAGGTGTACCCAGGACCAGATGTACAGTCAGATCACAATTTAGTTATGACAATGAGTGAAGTAAATTTTAAGAGTGTTGTTACGAGAATTCAGTGTGTAAATAAATAGGATACTGAAGTACCCAGGAATGGAATGTGAATTTTAACATCTATGAGTCTCTAGATAATGCGATAATGAATGGTGATCAAATGAATTTTCACATTTGTCTATATAATCGATGAGAGACAATTCATAACAACAGACAGCCAGAAAGAGACATCCAAACACTACAGATGTGACCAAGTGCTAGTAAGTGCGATAGTTTACGCACAATGAGCTAAACAGCTCATGAATCCAACTTACTGACAAAAATAATAACATCCGGAAGAATGGAAGACAAAGCTGATGATCTGTTTGAGGATGCTAAATTTGGAGTAATGGATCCAGGGAGGTCAACTCGACCTTCAACCTTATAGTGGTAGGAATGTGTCAGAAAAATCAAGAGATGTTTATTGCATTTGTCGATCTTTACATGACATTTGACAGCATGAAACAGTGAATTTTTTTTTTCTAAAAGGTATGTATATGGAACAGCAGATAACATAGAATATGAGCAATAATCAACAAGAATTTGTACTCTGAATCAAAGATGATTAAAGAAAAGGATGCAGGTAGTCTCCACAAATGTTCAGATGAACACTGAAGAATCATTGGTGGAATTGAAGAAACTTCTAGGAATTTAATTAAAACTGAAGGTGAAAACAATTTCGTTTAATAAAATTCACTGGTGATATTTCTGTGTTCACTGAAAGTTTGAATGAATCACCAGAGTTTATGAATGTAATAAACAGTTGAATGAACACTGAATCAGGATTAATGAATGGAAGAAAGAGGAAAGTATTGCGGAGTAGTAGAAATAACATTGGTTGCAAAGTTTACATCGGAATTAAGGACCACGCAGTAGACTGCTTGTAGTGACTATTACACATGAAGCTAATTTACACTGAGGGACAGAGCGTGGTTGTTATAAGGAGTAATGTTGCATGGGACAGCAGGAGATTCCTTGTAAAACAAAGTTACTAATACCAAGGATAGGCCTTAATTTGTATTGGATGTCCCTTAATGTATGTTTGGAGCACAGTACTGCATAAAAATTAATCGTGGATTATGGAAAAAAACAAGAGGGGAATCTAAGCATTCCAAATTTGGTGCTATAGAAGGATGTTTAAACTAGGCGAACTCATAACAGAAGAACTGTGGAACGTCTCTGCAGAACAGGTGAGGATATTGTGATATGTGGAAAACTGTGACCAGTACGAGGGTCAGCATAGTAAGTTATATTTGAAGGCATCAGGGAATAACTGCTGTGGCACTAGAGGTAGTTGTTGAGGTTAAAAACTGAAGGGAAAGACAGAGAGGAATGCATACCACAAATGACTGGATTCTGGGTGCTCATGGCACTGTAAATCTGTTGCTCACACAGACAGACACATTGTCAACAGGAGGCAGAGTTTCCCCTTTGCATAGTTCAAATGGCTGTGAGCACTATGGGACTTAACATCTATGGTCATCAGTCCCCTAGAACTTGGAACTACTTAAACCTAACTAACCTGAACACATCACACACATCCATGCCCGAGGCAGGATTCGAACCTGCGACCGTAGCAGTCCCGCAGTTCCGGACTGCACCGCCTAGAACCGCACGGCCACCGCGGCCGGCCCCTTTGCATGTCTGTGGTTACTGGGACTGGCTGTTACAGCAGTGGGGCAACCAAGGTGGACCACACCCTGACAAGCTAAGGCTCTGCTGACGTTTGCTTCTGGTTGGTGCTTGCAGAGTGTATTTTTTGTTACTAACAGAAACTTTATAGCAAATTATTGGGTTGTTTATCCCGTCTCATTCCTGACGAGAACCATAAATGGTCTCATAAATGTGTGTCTATGTGTGACCTCTGCTAGATCATTAGAATACATCCAGAGTAACATACAATTATCTCATTTGACACAGTGTTACACATTCAGTGCACTCATACTCTACCTGCGACTAAATTTTCTGTGGATGACATTGCATGAATTATTGTTGGCATTGGTTTGCGGATTTTGATGAGAATAAGTTACTGAGCTGTTGACAATAACTATTTTCTCTACCAATCTATTCTTAATTAACCTCTCTCCCATGATACTATGATCTAGTCCTGACGACACCACCCATGAATGTATGTTCTGATGCTTTTCAGTGTTTATGTCTGATCTATCATATAATGGTGTGTGTGTGTGTGTGTGTGTGTGTGTGTGTGTGTGTTTTTTTTGGATGAGGGAACTCACCGCATTTGAGAGACAGTGGCCTCATCAGGTTGAGGAGGCGTGGGCCGCACAGCAGCAGGTGTCTGGCGAGGTGCGCTGGCAGAGGTGGCGGCAGCGGCGGAGGTGGTGGTGGTGGTGGTGGTGGTGCTGGTGGTTCTCAGCTCTGTAACGGCTGGTGCGCTGCACATACAGAGAGAGGCAGGGTGTTAGGTGGCTGGCGTTTCCTCGTGCGGATGTAGGGGTGCCTCCCTATGGCCAACACTGCTGAGGGACCATCCACACACTGGCAACTAATGGACGACATGTGCCAAATATGGGGATAGGGCTCCCGTTAATACAAATGAATGACCAGTAAGCTAGTAACTATCAACTGCACCACCCGAGCTTCCCACGGCAGTCGCCGAACACGATACAACAGGTAGTTCAAAACAAAGTGCAACCAGAAGGTACATATGATGCCCAACATTTGCAAAAACTCAATTACAGAATTACTGGAGAGGTCAGCTCAGGTATTATCACCATCAAATCTATACAAACGGCCTGAATTCCACTCCACCTAAATTGTATGCACCCACATAATGTTACAGTCTTACAGTCCCTCTGATCTGTTTTCGGTACGGGCATTTTGCTCTACAAAATGGTTACTACAAGACACTACTTGAAGAAATTGATCTGTAACACTGAGTCCACAATCAGACTAATGTCACGATAATGTAAATATCACGAAACCTGGTATAATTAGGTGACAGTCTCCAGCACTTGTAAACTCAAGTTTATTGCAATAAATGACATTCCAGAAACTAAGTTTCAACTTGAAATTACATGACGAAGACATTTGTATTAGACTAGCATCCAGGATTCCAATTAAGCAACTACTGTCCCTGTTACGTAAGTATGAAATATCTTAAATATCATTTTGGCCACATGTAAGCATGTGTGTGCAAATGTTGAAATGACGTGGCATAAAGTTTTGTGTTAGATGATTCAAACCCAGCAAGTAATAGGATTGTTAACTAAGGGCAATAATACATTACATATCCAAATATAGCAAGATGAGAATCTGAAATGTTGAGAAAGTATTTTGTACCTTTACTGGGATTTGAATCCAGCACCTATCATTTTTTCTAACCACAAATACACATTAAACATCTGCTTAGTTTAGCTGTAGCGAAATGTGCACATGTCTGAAACGGAAATAACTTAACGGAAAGTTCTGTGTGGAGTGGGAATCTAAGCCTGCATGCATCATCGTTGTTGCCTGCACACAAGAAAATTTTTATTATCGAATTCCTTTTTGCCAGTTGCTACGAGTGACATGTCTTAACATGAAATTATGGCTTGAAAAATTGTGTGTGACAGTTGAAATCAACACCACCTGTCATTGTTGACAAGACACGTAGAGGCGATAAAAATCAAAATTATTTTTCACCTTTGGTTTGATGAGCACATATTACTATTTCAAATGACACAATGAAATTATTTGCAGACAACCACGAATACAATGGATGCTAACTACTATGGACATATCCCTGTGAACCATTTCTTAGCACAAAAGACCTTTGTCACACCAGATGCATACTGTTACATTCTGAGGACTCATTAGCCTCTGACTGTACATTTTTTCTCACGATCAAACATTTTCGTTTTTTGAAGTTAAGGCCCAATGGCTCAAATGTCCACCCAACGATCCTTGTTTACATTTTCCTTTTTTTCTGAAACTGATCAATGCAAATGCTGTGACCTTTTCCTTGAAATGCCACTATCTATTTCCTTTCCCACATTTGAGTGCTGTAGATTCTGCTTTGTCTCTTATGGTCTTGCTGTCGATAGGACGTTTAACACTAAATTACTTCTTTCTTTCTTCCGCAATATTTGCTATTGAATTAAAGTGTTGCATGATGGTTAACTGGTCACATTTCATGACTTTTGCCAGTAATCAATTGGGCCATACTAGTAAACCACCACATCAAGACAAACCAACTCAAAATTAGAAAATTATTTTCTGATTTGATTTGTTCAGCGCACTTACCACATACACGCACAAAATACTTTGTGCACCATTTTCAAAGGCTTAAACAACAATCTTTATGGCTGTCAAGAGTACAACATTCAATAAGTCACTCCAAGAATAATTGAGAACTTCAAATAAAAAATTATGGTTGATAACTAAACTTATTGCAACCTATAGGAGAACATGTAAAACAAAATCTCTATGATCTTATGCATGAATCTACTTGTTTCAGTAAAATTATGGGTGGCCCTTTTAGGCAATATGCATCAATGTAGTACGCTACATAGAAAAAACTATGGACTTTCTTACGCAATTGCACGATACTTTTTTTAGGCCTCCTTTTACCACCTGGAATTTATCTGGAGGGATTATCTGTGCTACGTAAGTACGTTTACTGAAGACAAGTCTCGTCTTTGCAATGACCGGTGGTGTTAGTAGTAACAGAAGAAACTACAATAATGAATGACCTCTTCAAAAAAGCATTATATTGGATAAACAAAGCTGCTTAGTACCACCTCAAAGTAAAAAATAAATTTCTTCAGAAATTATAACAAAAGGAATGCACTTCGAGAATAACAATGGACCCATTCTCAGAACAGCGACTGCCTATGATTGACTTCCTTATAAATCAAATGCATCTCTTCTCTTAGTAAAATTATATGCCCCTAGCACAAAAATAAAGAACTAGAAAATAATTAACTTTCCTTGACACAATACCACACTACTGCAGTTATTAATACAACAAAGGTACCAGGAGAACGTTCTGAAAGTTTGATTGATACTTGTCACCGAGTTTTTTTGTGTGATCTAGTATTGGTGCAACCTAAACTCTTAGAAGATCACAGCTGCTCAGGTGGGAGCAACATTTCCTGCAGAAATTTCCATAGGCTACGATAATTCCAGTAAGGCAGCTGACAATTATGTGATTTTATTTCATCGATTACAAAATCAAGTCGAAAGTACACATTAGGTAGCTGAGGCAACTAGTGACCATTGATATGGATTAACAAGGAAAAAAATGTTTTGTAAAGGCTGTAATTAACCTCCAGGGAAAGGAAACGCTCATCCAGTTAGAAGCATCCTTCGTTAACAACAAAACAATGGCACTGGACTGAAAGTTTGGTGGTCTGTTAAAATGGCTCTAGCTTCATATGATTAAGCTCTGTGTTCGAGTCACTGATCAGCCGAACACTAAACAACTATGAAAAGACTCTTAGCTTCTGTTGAGTTCAGTTAAACAACATAGTCTGACAATTAGAAGCTCACCATCATCAACCTTTCCTATACAAGAAATTTTATTTCATTACTGAACCAATGATCATGTAAAGTCACAGCACACTTATTTGAACTTGTAATGTTGAAAATGTTGGTGCTGAACTGAGAATCTAACTCAGGTATCTCTTTCTGCCATTTTGAACACTTTTCGGACGATACAGTTCCATCATTTTGTTGTGTCTGCAACATTCCATAGTCATCCAGGTTTCAATGAAAGATACAGGTGTCAGGTTTTAAATACTAGTTGGGCACAAAAATTTTCACTGTGTAATTTCAAGTTGTAGCATTCGCACTGCAAGTAATAGGTGAAAAGCAATTATGATTTTTAGCATTTGTGCATGCAATGTCCACAATAACAATTGGTGCCAGTTACGACTGAATCAGGCACAGAACTTTTTGGCCTATCATTTCAGATTTATAAATTCCTTAGTCTGACAATTAGAAGCTCACCATCATCAACCTTTCCTATACAAGAAATTTTATTTCATTACTGAACCAATGATCATGTAAAGTCACAGCACACTTATTTGAACTTGTAATGTTGAAAATGTTGGTGCTGAACTGAGAATCTAACTCAGGTATCTCTTTCTGCCATTTTGAACACTTTTCGGACGATACAGTTCCATCATTTTGTTGTGTCTGCAACATTCCATAGTCATCCAGGTTTCAATGAAAGATACAGGTGTCAGGTTTTAAATACTAGTTGGGCACAAAAATTTTCACTGTGTAATTTCAAGTTGTAGCATTCGCACTGCAAGTAATAGGTGAAAAGCAATTATGATTTTTAGCATTTGTGCATGCAATGTCCACAATAACAATTGGTGCCAGTTACGACTGAATCAGGCACAGAACTTTTTGGCCTATCATTTCAGATTTATAAATTCCACTCCTAGTGACTGGTGGAAAAGTATTTTGACAGTGAACACCTCTTCGTGTGTAGTGGTAGCATGTACAGGGTTAAGAGTCCCTATCAGCAGAGTACTTTTCCTCGCATAATTTCTAGTTCAGACACAAGCATATCTCACTAGTGGTGAAATAAACTGACATTGTGCATCTATATGTGGCTAGAAAACAACACGATATGTGCTGGGTTCGGAATGCAGTGGGGGAATACTTTGTTGTATAATCATTTCAGTTTCATCATCCCTCTAGTGGTGAAAAATTTCGATACATAAAATTATAAGATTTTATTGTGCGTCATTCACAATCCATGTCCAAAACAAAACCTTATGCCTCATCATATCTAGTTTGAACAAGCGCAATGCTGTTACATGTGGTTAAAATGATAGTTAAGATCTCTCATGCTTTGTTAGCAAAGACAGTAGTGACCGGATTGGAGTCCTGGGTTCCAGTCCAATACAGAAGCATGTCGTTTGAAGCAGAATCTTGCTTTTTGAAATGTCATTTATTGTAATTAACTTTAGTTTACAAGCACTGAGGACCGCCAGCTCTGGTAATGGGTTTTCTGATAACGTTATTGTGGTATTGGTTTTCATATGGACAATAGCAGGAAAGGGCAGTTTTCTCTAGTGGTCTCTTGTAGTAATGATTTTGTGTAGTGAAACGACTGTATGAGAAAGAGAACAGCCTAACTGCAAGACAGTTATGTGGCTGCATACAAACCAGGTGGAATGCAGTTCAGGTCATTTGGCTACTTCTGAGCATAGTAGCACATGCATATAAATCAGGCGCAACAATCGTCTGGCTCTCAAAATTTTTTTAATGTAATTAATGTTATACTTTTGATCATCAGACATCGTTCAAAGCCTGTTTTAAAAACTGGCCTTTGAGAGGTACAGAAAAAAACTTGTTGACAGTGTGTTTGAAGCTGAGCTGGGGAAGGAATTTAGTACAGCAGACAGTGCGGCAAGGTGAAACTCGTGATTTGACACCAGAAAGAGGCTGTGGCCGTGCAACAGTTACTTGTCATAACAGTATTACCACACTCTAAATTTCATTCATTAAATACGGTTGACAGAAATTTAAACATTTTTCAAGTGAGCATCCTCACTTTGTAAGCACATGTGAAACCACGAGGTAGTTAATGTAAGCTGTGTCATTCCCCAATCCAATCATGGGAAAACAAACACTAACATCTCTGTGTCTGTATGTAGTATGTTTGTTGTTTGAAACATGAATTTTTATGATAATCTTATTGAATAAAAGAGAAAAACACTGAATGATTTACGTACTGGCTATAAGTTCATTACAATTGGATCAGGGAATGCACAGTGTCATCTCAAACACAAGATTTCTGATATGCCAAATAGCACATAAAATGTTACGAAAGTATTAAAACCTAAATGAAAAATAAATGATCATTTATCAGTGTTAGTAGCTAGTAGACTTTTATGGACATATGCAATTGTAAAATGGTGCAGAATAAAGGTAACTCTGGACGCAGAGAGACTTTAATGCTCACAGAAATCAGAGGCACAATAGCAACAACAATGGATGGGATAGATAATGTCATAAGGTGTGCCACAGTAGAATGCAAGTCTGTAGTGTTCACTGGGTGGCTATCTAAAAGCCATGGAGCGATCGAGACACGCAGACGGGTTGGATACCTGTTCATCGAAGATGCAGTAAAGCATGGTATTCTGTGTGTCACAGAAGGAAATGTATCTAAGTACTGTGTGAGCTTTATCTAACGGCTGAATAGAGATGTCGACAAAATGAGGTGAGAAGACTCAATTTTAGGCAACCAGCCAGAACTGCCTCGAGGACTGGCTTGTCTGGTGAGGTGGTCCAGGGTGCGAGAGGTGTGAGCAGCCATACACTGGAGCACCGATGCTTACTTCTCCCAGTTTTCTGAACACCTTCCATACAAGCCGTGACACCAGACGATTATTCTTTTATGTAACAGTAAAGGAAACAAAAGAAAAATTCGGAGTAGGTACTAAAGTCCATGGAGAAGAAATAAAAACTTTGAGGTTCGCCGATTACATTGTAATTCTGTCAGAGACAGCAAAGGACTTGGAAGAGCAGTTGAATGGAATGGACAGTGTCTTGAAAGGAGGATGAACATCAACAAAAGCAAAACGAGGATAATGGAGTGTAGTCAAATTAAGTCGGGTGATGCTGAGGGAATTAGATTAGGAAATGAGACACTTAAAGTAGTAAAGGAGTTTTGCTATTTGGGGAGCAAAATAACTGATGATGGTCGAAGTAGAAAGGATATAAAATGTGGGCTGGCAATGGCAAGCCGAAAGCGTTTCTGAAGAAGAAAAATTTGTTAACATCGAGTATAGATTTAAATGTCAAGAAGTCGTTTCTGAAAGTATTTGTATGGAGTGTAGCAATGTATGAAAGTGAAACATGGACGATAAATAGTTTAGACAAGAATAGAAGCTTCTGAAATGTGGTGCTACAGAAGAATGCTGAAGATTAGATGGGTAGATCACGCAAGTAATGAGGAGATATTGAATAGAATTGGGGAGAAGAGGAGCTTGTGGCACAACTTGACCAGAAGAAGGGATCGGTTGGTATGACATGTTCTGAGGCATCAAGGGATCACCAGTTTAGTATTGGAGGGCAGCGTGGAGGGTAAAAATCATAGAGGGAGACCAAGAGATGAATACACCAAGCAGATTCAAAAGGATGTAGGCTGCACTAAGTTCCGGGAGATTAAGAAGCTTGCATAGGATAGAGTAGCATGGGGAGCTGCATCGGACCATTCTCAGGACTGAAGACAACAACAACAACAACAACAACATTCCCTTAAAGCAATTAAAATCCCTTATGTACTTGCTGACATGGCTTGCACACAGAAAAAGGTGACAGACAAACTATGTAACAGAGACAAAGCTGTAGTACTGAGGTGTGAATAGTGAATACTCTGATAATCTGCTTTTCTACACGAAGAAAATTCCGCAGATCAACATCAGCTGTCGAAAACTGTAAATTTGTTGCCACCCTCCTCGAACCGTTGTGCAGTACGCTTCCTTGCTCGAGGTGTCGGCCAGAAGTGACGTACTCGGTCGTCGTCTTCATGCAGCGTGACACTATTCAGAGGTGTCTCATTCTCATCAGCCACAGAGGCACTGAACAACTTTAAACGCTGCTCTATACGAACAGGCTTACAGCGACCCTAAGGGCTGCCGGCTGCAAACTACACACATCACTGTGTTTGAGGCCGGGTTGGGCAGTACAGCTTTGTGTGCACAGCAGAATGCATGATGCTGCGCTCACACAGTGAATGTATCCTATTCTCCTGACACTTGATGCCAAAACCTAAAGAACCACTTTTCCTCCACGTGTAGTTCGACAGATAAATGTCTATAAATTGGTTGTTTGATGATTTTTGCTAGAAAACATACCTGTTAATGAAGTGGACTCAGCTTAGGGATTCAGCTAACCTGCTACAAGAGGACAATGATAGCATCGTGAGCTAGCAGGAAATGACGGTCTATGATTGCATATCTTACAGCAGTGACACATCTAAGGAAATTCACAGGAAACATTATAGTCAAGCAAATGCACACACAGTCTCACACTCTCTCTCACACACACACACACACACACACACACACACACACACACACACACACACACACATCCAGAACTGAGGGACACGAATGAGTGGGTTGTCTCGCCCTTACCTGCTTTTTGGTGGTGGATCATACAGCAACCGGCTCACTTCGATCAAGTCTTTTGGTTGATGAAGCATCGCATCTGCCCACCCCTGAGTGGCCATCACCTCGAACGGACAGGTCTTAATGAACGCCAGTGCAGCGCGCCTGAGGTCACTGCAGGAGTGGCGGACTGCGAGGACGGCTGCGGCCGCCGCGGTCTCGACAGTCAGCTGAGCGGCCACCTGCCTCTCGCACTCTGCCTTCAGCCCCGACACCCCGTACTTATCCGCTGCGGCCAGCAGCTGGGGGGCCGTGCCGGGCAGCTGGGGGGCCCGCAGGGTGTACAGGTAGGAGACCAGCTGCCTCAGCACCGGGCCCTCCACGTCGGCAATCCTCACCACGCCGGTGCTCGTCTCGAGGGTGTCGTGCGCGAACATGGCCGCCAACACGGGGCTCCTGTCTGCCAGGACGGCCCTGTGCGCCACCAGCCGAGTGTCACCTGCCTCGAGTATCACCGTGGCGTCATCCCCGGCGTCCAGGAGTGCACCCAGGTCCACAGTCACTGTCTCCGTCACATCTTTAACTGCTTCCATTGTGGACAATTCTGAAACACGGCAACGCGGAGCAGCCCTTTCAGCATACAGGTGACTGACGATACTTCTACGAGAGACAGGCACACCTTTCTCCAGCAACAGTTGATAAATGTTGTCTGTCATCAGTCAGTTTCAACACTATCACACCCTTTCTGTCAGACTGATGACATTGGTGAGTAACTGAAAATCTTTAGCAATAACATTTTCAAGAGTTCATTTCCTTTCGGCACATTTCATTTGGAGTACAAGCTCCAGATGCGGCAAAGACATTATCCCCAAATTTTTTCTACAGCGAAATGTTACTTGGTCTGGAAATGGTTCAAAATGGACATCTACCAAAATATTAAAAAGGTTGTAAAGATCTATAGTAGTACTTTATTCAACGAGATATTCTCTTTACATCTCATGTTATTCAAGAAAACAACATTGTCCACGAGACTCAGAGGGCCATAGACACGGGTTCCCGGGTAAATGCTGTGTTTCTTGACTTCTGCAAGGCGTTTGATGCAGTGCCCCACAATCGTTTAATGAATGAAGTAGACAACACGGACTATCAGACAAATTGTGTGATTGGAGTGAAGAGGTCCTAGATAACAGAACGCCACATGTCATTCTCAATGGAGAGAAGTCTTCCAAAGTAAGAGTGATTTCAGGTGTGACGCAGGGGATTGTCGTTGGACCGTTGCTACTCACATTATATATAATTTACCTTGTAGATAACATCGTAATTTCACTGACGCCTTTTGTGGATGATGCTGTAGTATATCGAGAGGTTGTAACAATGGAAAATTTTACTGAAATGCAGGAGGATCTGCAACAAATTGACCCATGGTGCAGGGAATGGCAATTGAATCTCAATGTAGACAAGTGTAATGTGCTGCGAATACATGGAAAGAAAGATCCTTTATCATTTAACTACAATATAGCAGGTCAGCAACTGGAAGCAATTAATTCCATAAATTATCTGGGAGTACGCATTAGGAGTGATTTAAAATGGAATGAACATATAAAGTTGATCGTCGGTAAAGCAGATGCCAGACAGATTCATTGGAAGAATCCTAAGCAAATGCAGTCTGAAAAACGAAGGAAGTAGGTTACAGTACACTTGTTTGCCTACTGCTTGAATACTGGTCAGCAGTGTGGTATCCGTACCAGATAGGGTTGATAGAAGAGATAGAGGAGATCCAACAGAGAGCAAAGTGCTTCATTACAGGATCATTTAGTAATCGCGAAAGCGTTATGGAGATGATAGATAAACTCCAGTGGAAGACTCTGCAGGAGAGACGCTCAGTAGCTCGGTACGGGCTTTTGTCAAAGTTTCGAGAACTCCTACGTATATCTCGCCAAGAGACCATAAGGATAAAATCAGAGATTAGAGCCTACACAGGGGCATGCCGACAATCTTTCTTTCCACGAACAATAAAAGATTGGAATAGAAGGGAGAACCGACAGAGGTACTCAAGGTACCCTCCGCCACACACCGTCGGGTGGCTTGCGGAGTATGGATGTAGATGTAGATTGTTTTATGACCTGAATCTGTATTATTCGTCATTTAACTAGCGGTTATGCACGTACCCTTGCAGGAGTTGTTTCACACAGGGGATCTACGAGTGAGCTCCTGTCTCAAGACTTCATCGGGAGAATGACTCATTCATGTACAGTGGCAGACGGTCTGAATCGGGCTCAGCAGAGTACGTGGTTCCAATTTTCATCCACCAGAGTAAAGTAGGGGACAGACACATTCAATAAACAGGCCAAGAGAATGTTTTTGTGAATTTTTCTGTTTACTTCTTGAATGATTTTTTGTTTATTTATGTTTGTACAGTTTTGTATACGTTTCAGCAGTGTGAATGACGCGTGAATGTGTAAATATGTAGATATTGTTATACTGAGAAACGCTGTACGAACTAGTGTGAGAAATTTTTAAGACACTGAATGCAGACGTTTTAGGAAGTACAGATTTTGTAAGTAATTGAGAAGATCGATGACCAAAAAGTTGATTGTATTAATTAGACACTGATAAACTTAATAGTGCGGCGAGCATTTGCGTTTAAGAACAATCCTTGCTTAGCAGGTGTTCATATTTCGGGAAATACGTTACCACAGACTTGCTAACGTGAATGAAAGGGTTTGCGCATGACTGTGTTACGATTAGCACCGCCTTGGCAGCGAACTTTTAATTCTAAATTTCAGAATATACCTCAATTTTGTCAGTACTTCTACCTTTCACTCAAAATTCAGACCTTTTCCCAATTCTTAGAATAGTTACGCTGTATGCAGCCTGGTGCGAGTCGCAGTACGGCAGGTTTCTGCTCGGCTCTCCTGCCAGTGATCTGCTGCAACGAGTTCACAGGTAGGTGCAGGCAACAGGAACCGTGCTAACGCACATGGAGCACATGCCGGGGAAACAGTAAAAAAGCCGTGGTACATTGAATCCGTGGTTGAGGGAAATTTAGTGAGAGACCGTATAGTGAACGATAATGAAAAATTTAGTGAATCGGTACACGCGGAATTTTGAACCCAACCCATTTCGCGACGCCCGAGAGACTGACGAGAAAGAAGATGTAATACAGAGCGCAGCGAAGCAGCAGGCGGCGTCATAGCGGTATCAACGAGCAGCACTACATAAGAGCAGGGATGCCAACTTACACGATGAGCGGGGACCCTTAACACTGGTACGGCAGGCTGAGGTGGTATGACACTCCGTTTCAGCATGCCGAGGCTGCAGCATTCAATGAAAGGTAAGTTTGTTACATTTGTGTGTGTGTGTGTGTGTGTGTGTGTGTGTGTGTGTGTGTTTTGAAAGAGTAACATGGAAGGTGATAAACATTTTAAAATACGATAAAAAGAGGAAGGACCCTCAATGAATGTAAGAGCTTCACAAACCAGCAGGGCTGAACAGAGAGGAGTAGGCCTAGTAGATGTTAAAGTAAAAAGAGGACATTTTTGACGATGTTTCTTTCTTATTTACGGGCTGTGGAGTAGAAGCTGCTTCAAGTACGTCAGTTAATGTAACTGGTGGAGATAATGTAGAGCCTGGAAGTGGCATGAAGCATGAAATCGGTAACAACCAGTTGTGTCATGACAATGGCTGGTAGTGTAACTGAATCAAATGTGTCAAATTTGGATACAAAATTTGGTATAGTATCGGTGGAACAACATAAACAGGAAACAGTAATGCAGAAAATAGAACCAAGATGTATGCAATAAATGTTTGCAGCTGTAATGGGTTCTATAAAAGATGAACATACTAATTTTGCCGAAACAATTGGCCAGAAAATCAACGAAAAACTTGTAAGGCAAACTGCGGTTTAAAAAAATGTGAGAAAATGTTTTGAAGTCGTTAGAATGTAAAGTAGATGACAAAATTTCTCAAGTTGAGAATAAACTCCCAACAATGCACTAGAACTGTAAAAACTGAATTAACAGATGCCTTGAAAAAGTTACTTTTGCAAACAAAGGATAGAGGTGATAAAAGAATATGCCAAATGTATGGATGAAGTAAAAAGTGTGTCTGACCTAGTGGGTGTGTCAGAAGAAAATGTTCTTCAGCTGACTAACCAGGTAGAAGAGGTTGAAAGTAAGTCGGGTGAGCATAGCAGTAGATTATGCCAAGTTGAAACTAACCCCAGACATGGAACTAACACTTGTGGGTGTAGTTTTGTAGCAGAATCGTCTGAAATATCATATGCCGCTAACACGCAGTTTTTACGTTTTGATCCAACAGGAAATGTACATCCAAAATAATTTTGTAAGGTATTAGAATTTTGTAAGGTATTATAACTGCCCATGAACTGGCGAAACAAAATTATTGCAACTCCGAGGGATGACTTCCATAAATTCGTTAGTTATTTGGAGAGAGTTGACAAGATGATGTATGAGGAGGAGCATGCAAATCGTAATCAGTGTAGAAAAGTTGTGGTATGTTTTCAAAGAGAGAGTATCGACAGCAATTGAGAGATATATACCACATACATTAATGAGTGATGGTACTGATCCCACATGGTACACAAGACGCGTCAGATCGTTGTTGCAGAAGCAACAAAAAAAAAGCATGCCAAATTTAAAACAACTCAGAATCCCCAAGAGTGGTAAAGTTTTACAGAAGTTCGAAATATAGCGCGTACTTCAATTCGAGATGCTTTTAATAATTGCCACAACGAAATTCTGTCTCGAAATCTGGCAGAAAACCCAAAGAGATTCTGGTCATACATAAAGCACACCAGTGACAAGACGCAATCAATAACCTCCACTCCGCGATAACGGTGAAGTCACTGATGACAGCGCCACTAAAGCAAGAGTTATTAAACATGGTTTTTCGAAACTCCTTCGGCTAAGAAGACGAAGTAAATATCCCTGAATTCCAATCAAGAACAACTGCCAAGATGAGAAATATAGAAGTAGATATCCTCGGTGTGACATAGCAGCTAAAATCACTTAATAAAGGCAAGGCCTCCGGTCCGAACTTTATACTAGTCAGATTCCTCTCAGAGTATGCTGATAAAAAAGCTCCATATTTAGCAGTTATATACAACCACTCGCTCACAGAAAGATCCGTACCTAAAGACTCGAAAATTGCTCAACTCACACCAATACCCAAAAAGGGAAGTAGGAGTAATCTGCTGAATTATAGGCCCATCTGATTAACGGCGATTTGCAGTAGGGTTTTGGAACACATACTGTATTCGAACATTATGAAGTACCTAGAAGGAAACGATTTATTAACACATAGTCAGCACGGATTCAGAAAATATTCTTGTGAAACACAACTAGCTCTTTATGCTAATGAAGTAATGAGTGCTATCGACAGAGGATGTCAAATTGATTCCATATTTTTAGGTTTCCAGAGAGCTTGCGACACGGTTCCTGACAAGCGTCTTCTAACAAAACTGCGTGCCTATGAAGTATCAAATGGTTCAAATGGCTCTGAGCACTATGGGACTTAACATCTATGTATATCTCGCGAAGAGACCTCTCTCTACGTGTGAACTGCAGCTGATCACGCCACTGCAGGTTGGCTGCATCAGCTGACCGGCCAGTGCTGTCAAAGTTAAATGCTTGTTCCAGCAAACGCGGAAGAATACATAGTGCAATGTTTACATCATGTTTATTCTTATGATGAACGGATTATAGTAGTAATAGCGGACTGGAATGCGGTGGTAGGGGGGGAGGGGGGAGAAGCAAGGGAAGCAGGAGAATATGGGCCTGGTATAGAAGGAACGAGGAAGAAGAAACACGAGTTCAGCAATAAAACTCAGACAGTAATAGCAAATACTCCGTTCAGGAGGAGCAGACAATACTTGGAAAGCGCCGTGAGATACAGGAGGATTCCAGTTAGGTTATAGTATGGTTAGGCAGAGATCCCGAAATCAGGTATTGCATTGTCAGGTGTACCCAGAAGTAGATATAGACTCAGATCACAATTTAGTAGTGGTGAAGAGCAGGCTGAAGTTTAGGAGACTAGTCGGGAAGAACCAATATGCAAAGAAGTGGGAAGCATTAAGGAATGAAGAGATACGCTTAAAGGTCTCTGAGGCTACAGATGCTGCAGTAATGTATAGCTCATTAGCCACTTAGAATGGACATCTCTAAAAAGGGCAGTGACAGGAAAAAGGTCAAGTAAACCAAAGTCCTAAAACACGTACGTTATGAGCTATGAACACTTTTTCATGGTCGATACTGTGAAACTAGCAGTAAATAGTTTTTGTATCACTCTTTCCAATGTGTTAGTCGTTTTGTATTCCGTTCTTTGTGCCTTACGAACACGTCTGTACTAGTAGAGGAGTCACTTGTGTCCTGGCGGCAAAGTTTAATCATCCCCCACCTGAACGTCACTTCCGCATCGTGGGAATTCTGAGGGGCAACGATCATCGTTCATTAAGTTACTGCCTCTGTTTGCACGCACACCTGCAAGTATACCGCTATTGCCGTTGGAAACGATTACAATAAATATCTGTTGACATCGTGTATCAGCTATGTGTGAGCATTAGGGAGGCATTTCGAGCCATGGAACAGAAGGAGTTTTGGAAATGGAAAATAAAGTTTAGAAAATGCTGTGTGTTGCAGTTGTCGGCAAAGAAACTTAGGACGACTCACGACAGATACGCATAGGCAGTCCAGTTACGTTGGATTCCCCGAAAAATTCCAGCAATCTTAGATAAATAAGGGTATACACGAGAACTGCGCAGGGGGAAGTGGCACCTCATCTAGGAATGGTCGCAAGTAAAAGTAGGCCGTCCTGCGAATGAGTTAGGAGGCAAGCTCGCAAATGAGCGAGCCCATGAAAGCGCAATAGATACCTAGAGCGGAAATTTTGCGTCAGTGATGGAATTACAGATGCAGTGCGAAAGGAAAGTGCGAAAAGGTGGTCTGAAACCGTAAGAAAGAAACGACACAAATGTATGTTTTATTGTTGAAGAGCTATTCTGCAGTAGCGGGATACGGTAATATCCTTTGTCAGAGTACTGGTTCTTACCAGTGAATGTTACAAAAATTTAACTGAAAACTAAAACAAGGAAAAATTCCCGGGTTTTTCCCGTATCTTCCGGGTCGTATACACCCTGTAATAAAATTCAGCGTACAGTGAGGCCGTATTTTTCGGATAGGCAATACTTGCACTGCCCTTGTGCGCCACGGCGAAGTGAGCGTCTGGCAGGACTGCTTCCCCCCCACCCCCCCCCCTTTCCGGCCCACCACGGTGTTAGGGTGGGGCAACGCGTGTTGGCGCCCCAGTCGGGTCGCGTCGCAATTTGCGGGGCTGCCCCGTCTGAACCTGTGAATGTACAGAAGGGCGCGCCGCGCCACACACGCTATACGCACCTGAATCTGCGCCCAGCCTCACGTACTGCACGAGGTCACCAGTACTGCACACACCTTCCTGTATCTTAAAATACTGCACGGCTTTCGGCTGTGGCCACAGTTACTTTTCTTGTAGCGTTAAAATAACGTATTAAGACTCCTGAATTTCAGCAACACACCCCTTAGTCCCACCCTGGAAGGTCACAGTATCGGAAACATTTTTTCACAAATCAAGCACTAGCTTAGACTAAACGTGTATACCACTTACGAAATGCCCTTGGTACGTCATTACTTTTATCACGGTCTATAACATCTTTCAGTGTGTGCGTGACAGCAAGAGCGGTTCATCTCAACAGATTGTGGCGCTGTGTAATGCCCCGTGGCTGATACCAATACATATTACTACTTACATATGTGTGTCCATCGTAGAATGGAATTTTGAACATAAAACGTATTATGCTATTGTTCACCTCTTATGCTGTTTTTTGTATATTTAGATCGGGAGATGACTCGTCAATGATCTGAAACTAGTAATCAGTAAAGCAGTTTCAGCGATCTTTAACTACGATTTTTATCGACACATTTTAACACAGAAGAGCGAAAACGGTAACTTTTGTGCTGAAACGTATACTTTGCACCGGGTTGGCGCCATCTGCGACCGACCATAACTAACAGGGTCCACATTTCATTTGCAACTTGGAATGTAAGCTTCATGGCGCATTGGGATTGTCTTGTCTAGCTTCAGTTGGTGGTCGATTAATAGGCTACCCATTATTATTATTAGCCCTTTGTCACGGAGAGCAAAGATGTTTCTTCTAAAGGAGGTTTCCTACTATGAGTTACAGACACCTGAATGAAGCAAAAGTTCTTGCGTGACTTTTAGTGGACGAGAAATTATCAAGTCATTTAGAATCAAATTACATAGAACTTCAAGATAATTCGTATAAAGATGTGATGGGCAATGAAGAAACAATCCACACAGGTAACAACACTCCAAATATGCCACAAGATCTGCAGAGTGCGTCCAGAAGAAGCTCCAAGAATATGTAAAAGTGATTCCGCCATGAAGTCTACAAAAATCAGCGAATAACTGCTGCTGGGAAAGAAATATTTTAGAATCATTCAAAAAATTTTTCGCTCTTGAAAAAGTTGTGAAAATTAGTGACCATACAATTGTATCATCTGAATGCAAAAAAATGAATCTCTTGTTACAGATTCTGAACTATATGCTGTACAGTAACGCTTACTACAATATACTGTCCTACTTGACGTAATCTGTTACATTTGTTTGCTTTTCACATCTAAGATGTGCGTACTCATTTTGCATTTGATGATGTCTTCGTTGTGATGCTTGATTTGAAACCAACAACCTGCAGAAGGAGTTTGAAAATACGCGTTACGTCCATAAAATAGCAACAAAAATGCAGAAAAAAAACGAATATTGGACCTTACAGCCGATGCATTTCTCCGAAAATGGAATAAAAATACTTAGTTTTATTAGATAAGTCGGAAAAAGACGTACTAAGGGAGTTTTTAAATGTAGCGTTCAGATAGGGATTACATGGGACTGTTAGGTTTCGGTGCTGTAGCCGAAATATAGCATTCACGTAAGGTTTAGATGGAACCATTAGATTTTGGTGTTATAGGAGACAAGTCGTTAAAAGTTGAGCGCTACAAACGGTCTCGACTGAATTTATCCACAGGACGTGTGGCCTGTAATTGAAAAAGTGGCGTGCCAAAGCGTATCTTCGAAGGTTTTAGGCTTGCAGTTGAATGACCGCGACGAGGAAAATCGAGAAATTGCTGTCAAAGAGACCTTACCGACGATTGCGCCACCCAGGCGGCATTCGCGAGCGGAACAGGTGTAAACAGATTATATTTTGAACAGAAATCTTATTGAGAACAGTGTTTTAGTTGGTACTAATGCCCTCTGTGATGATAACCGAAACAAACAGGACCCCTACACCGCCGGTAATTACGACAGAATCACACTGGTTGCTTTTCAGGGCTCGGATGCAGCAGACATCCATGCATTAAATAAGAGGGAATTTTTATTCAGTCAAGACGTACTCCGAAGTATCTTACGTACTTCATCGGGAGTACTGTGTCAGAACTTCTCTTCTAAACATAAAATAACGTCTGTTTTGGAAAGGTTGGTTGGTTGGTAGTTTCAGGGAAGGAGAGATTAGCGAAGGACGGGGAAGGAAGTCGGCCGTGCCCTTTCAAAGGAACCATCCCGGCATTTGCCTGGAGTGATTTAGGGAAATCACGGAAAACCTAAATCAGGATGGCCGGACGCGGGATTGAACCGTCGTCCTCCCGAATGCGAGTCCAGTGTCTAACGACTGCGCCACCTCGCTCGGTCTGTTTTGGAAAGGATCAATTCTAAGGGAATCAGTAATTTTCTTTCATTTCTGTTCTGCCACTTACAAGGGAACCTCCCCATCGCACCCCCCTCAGATTTAGTTATAAGTTGGCACAGTGCATAGGCCTTGATAAACTGAACACAGATCAATTGAGAAAACAGGAAGAAGTTGTGTGGAACTGTGAAAAAATAAGCAACGCCGTGGTCCCGTGGTAGCGTGAGCAGCTGCTGAAGGAGAGGTCCTTGGTTCAAGTCTTCCCACGAGTGAAAATTTTACTTTCTTTATTTTTGCATAGTTATCTGTCCGTTCGTTCATTGACGTCTCTGTTCACTGTAATAAGTTTAGTGTCTGTGTTTTGCGACCGCATTGCAAAACCGTGCGATTAGTAGACGAAAGGACGTGCCTCTCCAATGGGAACCGAAAACATTTGATCGCGAGGTCATAGCTCAACCGATTCCTCCACAGGAAAACACATCTGATATATTCTATACGACACTGGTGACGGCATGTGCGTCACATGACAGGAATATGTTGTCGACCCACCTAACTTGTACACTTTGCGAATGGTTAAAAAGATTCTTCTACCTTGCCCGATTTAGGTTTTCTTGTGGATGTGATAATCACTCCCAAAAAAGTGATGAAAACATAAGAGTTTGTCACATAAATTGAAAATAAAAAATTAGATTTTCAGTCGATGGAAGATTTGAACCAAGGACCTTTCATTCCACAGCTGCTCACGTTACCACGAGACCACAGCGCTTCTGCGGTCCCAGTGTTCCTGATGTTACCTATCTTCCCATGAACTAAACAGTTTGTATATTTATCTTATTTTTTCACAGTTCCACACAACTTCTTCCTGTTTTCTGAACTGATCTGTGTTCAGTTTTTCAAGGCCTATCCACTGTGCCAACTTATAACTAAATCTGAGGGGGGTGCGATGGGGAGGTTCCCTTGTTACTACCAAGCTGAATAAATTCTAGATAATGAGCTAGGTAAAAGTTGTGAGCTGCATGTTGCTGCCTTCTGACATGACTAGAACAATGAGAAAACTTTTGCTCTCAGGTTAAAACTGAGAACATACTGATAATTAGAATACGAGTCTGTACTTTGCCGCTCTTTATGTCGAATCTGACATTACTACCGGCAGCAGTTTTAACATTTTTTTTGTTTGTGAACAAAGCTTCCACACTTCAGACAGTAGAACGTGATACGTGTCGTACAGGTAAGTACGTCGCTGGATACGCGATATTCTGTGTCTGGGCGAGACTGGGAAGGCAACACGACTGTATTCAGCTTTAAAAATCATTTCGATAGGGCAGCAGCGGCACATTTAGATTGCATGCATTAAGACAATTCCCAGCGTAACATCAAAGAAAAATAACTGAAAGATAACTGTAATTGTGAAACATGAAAGCAATAAATAATGAGCGTATGGCACAGGTGGCTGGGGCGGTTCGGCCGCCGCTCCGCAAGTTCTGTAACGCCACTACGGCGACTTGCCAGTGAATGAGGACGAAATGACGATGAAAGACACACAACACCCAGTCATCTCGAGGCAGAGAAAATACCTGACACCGCCGGTAATCGAACCCGGGACCCCGCGCGCAGGAAGCGAGAACGCTACCGCAAGCCCACGAGCCGCGGACAACATGAAAGTGAGATTGCGACATACGAAGTTACTTACTTAACAATACATTACTGAGAATCACGTACGACATTATCAGAAAGCAAATGTCGCAGTAGTGGCGGGGCAGCGGCTCTGACGCCACGTAATCTCCCCCCCCCCCCCACCCTTCACAACGTAACGCCCGCAACGAACGCTGCAAGCCGTGGCCTTTGTGTAGTAGTGCTTCGTGTAAGTTTCGTATTTTATTTTTCCAAGAAGCGAGCGCGGTCAACGCTTCCTGCTACAGAACGCTGCATTCCGAGTAAACAACTCCGTCCTCCACTTGCCTCTACGTCCGCTCAGCATTGCTGAGTAACGACACGGCTGCGATTTTAAGTCCCTGTCGTAATACCTGAGGCCCTACTTTGCAGTTTAACGCGAACAATACTTTGCGCAGTCCACCTTATTTCTGGACAGTACAGAAATTACCTGCACCACGCCATACGTGTAGACGGGATACGATCGTCAAGACTCGAGCAAATTATAGGTTCAGAATGTATCCTTACAAACACTTTACTGGCACTTCCAGCATTACAAGGGCTTTTAACTCTAAATCGTCTCCGCTTTTATTTTTCAAAGTTATTTTGATTTCAGTCTTACAGAGAAGCTTATATGTCGCAAGTTTTTAACGTAATTAATTCGTATGAGCTGGCCATTCAGAACATTTTATCGATTCCGTTGACTGTTGGCTGCCCTGGTATTTATCCGAGTGCTCGAATTTTTCTGTCTGCTCACTAGGGCTGCGCCAAGTACGATGGCTTGAACGGCTGTTCTGCGGCAGCAGTTTTTGTAGCAGCCGGTAGTTATTTTTAACAGTTCGTAACGCGGGGGCGTTATCTGGGCTGTGATTGGCTAATGCCGAACAGACTGAGCAGTCGCCATATTCGGTTTTTTTTTTACTACCGGAGCACTGGTGCCACATTTAGTGGCTTTGTATCGAAACTTACGTGCAAAGAAAAAAATCCACCGAACACTCCGTTACCTGCGCGGTTTCTCACAATATAACAAGGCGACATATCGGTATACACACGCCTGCAAGCTGCAGTAGCTTCAGGGTCAAATACCAAGTTTGATTTCTGCCGCTTCAAATTAACTACAGTGAGGTCAACACTGTGGGTCACCACACACAACTGTTGACGTCATGGTAGTTTTGTTTAGTCCTATCTGGAAAGTTTCGTTCGACAAAAACTTCGTTAATAAAGCTTTGCATGAACTTATAAAAACTGCGCCATTCGTCATGTGAACACTGGGTACTGCCTCTAACTGTGAGAACAGACACGGATACACCTGTTCTAATAGTTTCTTCGAGGTCTCGTCAGTGACCTCTGCACATGTTGGGACAGTATTTGACTGCCGTGTCGGCTGCCGAGTCCTGACTGCACTGGACCGATGTAAGGGGTCGTGGGTTCTCTTCCGCTCAGAAATCCCTGCAGTATCTGTTAGGGCCTAGGAATTTTTTTTTTTTTTTTTTTTTGCATTTTTGGTTATCATTCACTATCGTTGTTGATCTGAGTATTTACCTTTGCCGCCATTCGTTCTCACCCGACGATTAACTGCTCTGTTAAGATTAACAAAGATTTCATGAATAAAAAATTAAAAATCGGCTCCCTCATTCTCATTTCAAGAAAGAATTTCTCCCTAATTAATTTTGAGTGTCAAAGAAAAATATTCTGGAAGACCCCTAACCAAAAGAGATTACATGAAGAAAAATAGCTCTTTCAACTTAATAAAAAAGGAGACTAAAATTATATCTCTGACTTGGCAGAGTTAACATGTCCGCTTGGAATTGGAAAAATTTACCCGACGAAAGAAAGGAGGCATGAATGTCGAAGGGCGTATTCTCATAAATTATAAGTAGAACAATATTTGCAAATACTAGATTTGCCAAAGTTTACAGCAATTTAACCGTGAATAAACGAGAAACGGAATCATTTGTGAGTGGTAACGAAAATTCATTATATTATCAGTATAAGTCACATATAGTAGAGGTCGAACTGTGCTTTACACAACGTTGCATCACTTACTGTGACGTTTCGTATGTTGTATTCGGAATTAGCACAAGGGAAGGAGCCACGATTTAATGATAAGTAAACTGTCAGAAAGGCGTGAATTACAGGTTAACGAACAGCAACACTGATAGCTCACTCTACATGTTAGAAAACAACATGATGTATAAATTTCTCAGCATTATTTTGCAAGAAGAATGAAGCCATAGGTGCAGTGGTTTCTCGTACGTGACTTTGCACATAATAAACTTCTAGATCTAATGTCAGAATTCAAACACTTGCACGCAACCTGTTAACGATACCTGGGTCTTTGTCCACGAATACGTCAGTCATATGGAATGGACAGTGTCTTGAAAGGAGGGTATAAGATAATCAACAAAAGCAAAACGAGGATAATGGACTGGAGTCTAATTAAATTGGGCGATGCTGAGGGAATTAGATTAGGAAATGAGACATTTAAAGAAGTAAAGGAGTTTTTGTATTTGGGGAGCAAAATAACTGATGATGGTCGAAGTCCAGAGGATATAAAATGTAGACTGGCAATGGCAAGGAAAGCGTTTCTGAAAAACAGAAATCTGTTAACATCGAGTACAGATTTAAGTGTCAGGAAGTCTTTTCTGAAAGTATATGTATGGAAGTGAAACATCGACGATAAATAGTTTGGGCAAGAAGAGAATAGAAGCTTTCGAAATGTGGTGCTACAGAAGAATGCTCAAGATTAGATGGGTAGATCACATAACTAATGAGGAGGTATTGAATAGGATTGGGGAGAAGAGAAGTTTGTGGCACAACTTGACCAGAAGAAGGGATCGGTTGGTAGGACATGTTCTGAGGCATCAAGGGATCACCAATTTAGTATTAGAGAGCAGCGTGGAGGGTAAAAATCGTAGAGGGAGACCTAGAGATGGATACACTAAGCAGCTTCAGAAGGATGTAGGTTGCAGTAGGTACCGGGAAATGAAGAAGCTTGCACAGGATAGAGTAGCATGGAGAGCTGCATCAAACCAGTCTCAGGACTGAAAACAACAACAACAACAACAACGTCAGACACGAAACTGCGTTGGTTCCACGTAAGTACATCATTAAATTGTGTACCACAAATGAGTAATATGGCTGTGATACAAGGAGGCATATAATCATTTATGAACGTAATCTTAGATTGCTTACGGAAAGATTCCGGATAATAAAGTACAAATGCATGTTCTGGCATTGAAGTCAGTACATTGAGTGTCGGCACTGAGTGGTCAGGAGCTACCCAAGTGCTAGTACTTACTGCGAAAGAAATATTACGCGCAGCAGTGACTAATAGTAAGGGCACCGAAGTACATGGGTTGTAAACATTGTCGGGGGTGTTCTTGGAGGCAGATTATGTGTACAAATATTTTCTACGTCATTCAAAGAATTCGTAAATATAATTTGCTGAACCGATCTGGATAAAAATTTAAAAAACATTTTTGGCATTATATAAAACCAGGAAGCGGATCTAAACCGTAAGTTGAGTCGCTCAGTGACATTACTGCCACAGAAAGGGAAGACGACGGACAGAAGGCGAAGTACAGAGCTACCACAAATCATTCGTTTCCAGAATTCTAAATTTTCCTAAACATTACATGTACAAATATGGTTCGAGCACGAATATAACGGCGGCAAACACAGTGAGTTTAAACTGTGCCTACCACCTGACATTAAGAATGCAGCGCCTTGCCAAAATGCCGACAAAGCGAGAGCAGAGTTTTCGTGTGTTGGAATTTGCGAAATATTTGATCAAATGTGGCAGCTGCAACCGCTGTGTGGGGGTGAGCGAAATTTTCGTAAGCAGTCCTAACAAGTCAACAGCAGCCACAAGCCACGGACTCCAAATACCGCAGCAAAGTGTGTGGAAGGTAATGCGTCGGTGGTTACGGTTCGAACCATACCGTCTGCATCGCGTGCAACAACTGAAAGCCGCAACAGCAGACACACGGGCCGGAGGCGCCTTCGGATTTGCGCCACAAGGCAGGGAGGGAGCAGTCCAAGATGGACATTCCGCCTCCATGCCGACATTGAGAGACGTCACCACAAAGACGTCCACAACGACCAAAAATAATCGAGCAGCGGGTTTCGTTAACGTACGGTGGAAGATGTGGCGAATGTTCTGATTGCCTAATAAATGCCCACAGTTGTGGAATTGTGAGACTAGTTTTTCACTGGAACTTCGTAACTTTCCTGTGCCACTGTAAGGGGACTCGGGTGCTGCGAGTGTGTGTTTGCTGTTGCGGCCGTCACATCGAGCGCTCAGAACGTCGACGGCAGATATACGCAATAAACAGACTCCCGATAGACACTTGTGCACGTTGAATTTCTTCTGGACTTCGGCAATCAAGGGCCGTGTCACATCACACACGTGTTGGCAGCGTTATCTCGTAGACTTGTTTTAATTTGTCCGTTGACCTTTCTTGAAAACGGCAATTTTTTCAATCGCTTGGTACCACTCATCGTTCTAGCGGTCTGCGATGAACAGCTTCTGTGACGGGAGCAAGTTCTTCCTCAAACTTTGTGCAGAATGTTGAAGGTACCTCACCCAGTGCAGATGCCTTTCCACTGTTTAGTGTTTTTAGGTGGTTTTATGTTCCGCAACCACTTCACATCTGCCATTATTTCGGCGTTAGTGCGAAAACAGATGAGTTGGTTCACATGGCTCTGAGCACTATGGGACTCAACTTCTGAGGTCATCAGTCCCCTAGAACTTAGAACTACTTAAACGTAACTAACCTAAGGACATCGGACAGAGCCATGCCCGAGGCAGGACTCGAACCTGCGACCGTAGCGGTCGCGCGGTTCCAGACTGTAGCGCCTAGAACCGCTCGGCCACCCCGGCCGGCAGATGATCTTCGACTGTGAAATAACTTCGGAAAACAGTATAAACGATTAATTAGCTATCAGAGATCCATATTTTACGAAGTACCGCGTGTACACATAGGATCCGTACTTTAATAGAAGCATAAACCCACCGAGTTTACATTTTGCACACTACAAATCTTCTGTGAGGGACTTCTGACACGAAACACACAAAAGCGGAAGTTCGTTCCGCATCTCGCGTAGCAACACGCCGTCAGTGGCCAGCACAGAAACACTGACGCCTTCTCTGAGCTCTGGCAGTGGGGGTGGGAAAACGGGTTCCCCTGAAGGACCCCCTAAGGAGGAAGCCACCTTTTCCATATAAATGCAACGTTGCTTCGTCACTGAAGTTCAGCACGGGGGCGACACGTTCTTCCTCCAGTGCTGCCTCCATTGTGGCGCGAATCTGAAGGCTCCGGCCGCAACCTTCCGCTCTTAGTCGTGCGAAGTGTAACCGCCGACGCATGATCTTCCCAACACTTTGCTGCTGTATTTCGAGTTCGCGGCTTGTGCCTGCTGTTGACTTATTTGGACTGCGTACAAAAATCTCGTTCACCCCCGTCCACGGTTGTAGCTGCCACATTTGTTCAAATATCTCGCGTATTCCAGCAAAGGAAAACTCTTCCGTCGCCTTGTCGACATTTAGTAAAGGCAGTGCATTCGTACGGTGGGGTGGTCGGTACAGTTTAAACTGGCCGAGTCTGAGTTTACATCCACCCATCAGTCGTATCTGTAGTTGTCATACTTTGGAAATTTAGAATTCTGCAAACGAGTGAATCATTTATGGTAGCCCTGTATTTCGCCTCCTGTTTGTCGTCTTCCGTTTCCGTACCGGTGTGGTCACTAAGCGACTCAACTCATGATTTCGACCCGCTTGCTAATTTTATGTAAGGCCAAAAGTTCTCTTAATTATTAGTCAGACAGGTTGGCAATACTGTATTTACAAGTCCTTAGACTAATATAGATAATATTTGCACACACAACCTGCCTCCAAGGATGCACGTGACAATGTTATCAAAGTACTTCTGTGCGTGTCCAATTAATCACTGCAGCGCCTAATATTTCCATTCACAGAATGTACTAGCACTTCTGTACTAACTGACCACACAGCGCCAAAACTACGTACTGACTTCAATGCTCGTATCTATACTGCGTACATTACCATCTGCCATCTTGCCGTAACCAATCAACCATTACGTACGTGAATGTATCGGAACTATATTAATCCTTTCCAGAACACTATTAAGTATGTTGATGCAAACCAACGCAATTTCGCTCCTGACTAACGTACTCATAGACAAAGACGCAGGTATCATTAATAGGTAGCGCGTGTTTGAATTCTAAAATTAATGTCTAGAACTTCATTCAGTGCAAAGTACGAAAAATAAATACACCAATGGCTTTACTCTTCCTGCAAAATAAAGCTCAGTAGTCTATATCTCATAGTGTTTTCTAGAACGTATGCTGACCTATCATTGTCGCTATTCATTAATTGTTGGTGGAGGTGGTGGTTAGTGTTTAACGTCCCGTCGACAACGAGGTCATTAGAGACGGAGCGCAAGCTCGGGTTAGGGAAGGATTGGGAAGGAAATCGGCCGTGCCCTTTCAAAGGAACCATCCCGGCATTTGCCTGAAACGATTTAGGGAAATCACGGAAAACCTAAATCAGGATGGCCGGAGACGGGATTGAACCGTCGTCCTCCCGAATGCGAGTCCAGTGTGCTAACCACTGCGCCACCTCGCTCGGTTCATTAATTGTTGTTCACGTCCTACTGACACTATGGTTTCCTTATAGTATCAGTGACGGATGGCTCCTTTCCTTATCTGAAATTTCGATTACAACATATGAAGTGCCACAGTAACTGATCCGAAGTTCTTTTAAGAGCAGATGGACCTCTACAATAGCGCAGACTTTTACACATTATATACATAATTTTCGTTACCAATCACGAATGATTCTGCCCCTCGTTTATTTATTCTTCACTGAAGACATACTGAATCTGTAGTTTAGTTCAGTGTTAGCTTCCATCTAGAAGTGTGGTGTCCGAACACGAAGCTCCGAAGTACCAGTTTGCATGGAAAAATTTAATCGATAACTACTTCCACACTCACATACTGTGATTAAATGTGTTAATGTTCTTGTTCTTGAGTCGCTAGTAAATAAAGTAAATTCTTAAGAAAAGGTTTTGAAATTTAAATTCGCGGTTCAATGTACAACACAGGCGAATTTCCTACTGTAATAAAACATCACTGTAGAAATGCGTGAAACCATAAATTTTAAAGGTAGCATGACTATTGGATTCAAAGATGTACATACAAATGACGAAAGAAAGATTTTAATGGAACGTAGTGATATCGCAGCTTCAAGGGCACAGTTTTTAACACGTATTATTGAAGTAAGAAAATCAGGGAATAAGAACATTTTTTTTTCTTGGACGAAACATTGGTAGACCAATATCACACAAGAAAAGCGTGTTGGAAAATGAGTGATGGTTCGGGTGGGTTTAAAGCACCAGTTGATAAAGGTGGACGAATAATTGTGCTTCACGCTGGTTCTGCTTCCGGATTCATTCCAGAAAGCAAATTAATGTTCCGGGTAAAAAGAGCAATTCAGTGGATTATCAGTCCGAAATGAACTCAGAGACATTTAAATTGAGGTTCAGGAATCAGTTTCTCCCTTACTTGCCTGCAAACTCGGCGATTGTAATGGACAATGCGAGTTATCACTCCGCTGTTGACGAGACACCCACAACAAGTACAAAAAAAGCCGATATCATGTTGTGGCTTGCAAGTAAAAATATTCCACATAATGCAAACCAAACTCGCGCCGAAATGTTGAAACTTGTAGCGCTCCATAAACCTCGCACAAAAGTTTATGAAATCGATTGTATTGTTCAGGAACATGGACATATAGTTTTGGGTTTGCCACCGTGTAATTGTCAATACAATCCGATAGAGTTAATTTGGGCACAAGTGAAAGGGTATGTCGCAGAACGAAAAGTGATGTTTGAAATTGCCGATACAGACTAAGGCTTTTGCACGAAGCACTTAAGACAGAATTACTCCTTCAGCGTGAGCTGCATGTGTTCGGCATGCACAAAGGCTACAGGAGGAGGACATGGAAAGGGAAACTGTAATTGACAAGCTGCTTGAACGCATCGCCATCACTCTAAGACCTGATGTTTCGGAAGGCGACACTGACTACAACGATGCAGATGACAATCGCAGCGATTGACAACAATGAAAGGTAAGGCACATACACAATAATACTCACGTTCTTTCTTGTTTTTGTTAACAGTCGCTGTTTTCCAATGGTATTGAAACATATTCCTTTTCTGCGACTGTAATAAGCGTCTTATTTACACCAGACGTTTTCTTCTCTTTTGAAGCATCTTCAGTGGACAGTATTTTGTCTCCTCCATTGCTAAGTCACCTTTCGTAGTTTTGCGCTGCGGTAACACAATATTCAACGTTTGTGTCGGCTGATCAGTGTTTTAGCATATAAATGCTATTCGTGTGTGCCACACACAAAATTTATATTTGACATAGCTCAGAGCACTTCACTGATAAGTCCTAATGGTTTTGTAAGTGCAAAGTTTTGTTTGATGTATTTTCTCTACTTTTGATTGATTGAAGTGATTTAAAATGAAGCCAAACGCCCGGTGTAAATAAAAGTTTTATTACAGTCGCGAAAGACGGAATATTTCTCAATATTACATACACCTATCTGGTACTTAAATTAAATGAGATATTGTCATATAGTAAATTTTAAGCGAAATTTAGGTATCTTGTCCGGATTTCATTCTCAACATTGTGGCAACTAAATTCGACCATGCAGAAAGTATACGCTATGGACTTTTACCTCTGGAAACTGTTCAAAATTTTGTGCAATGGTTTACTACATTTAATGCAGCACAATAACTGCGTTGAACATCGAAACAAAATTAAGTCATTTATGGGGGGAAGGTATCAGTCAAGAACAAGTGTAAAAATCAAATTTTTGGGCCCAATAGTTTTTGTGAAATCTAATGATAAGTGTCAAATCAGTGGGAACACCGTGCGTCAGCACAGGCGAGCAGCGCAGTGACGACAAAAGCTACGGTCGCAGGTTCGAATACTGCCTCGGGCATGGATGTGTGTGATGTCCTTAGGTTACTTAGGTTTAAGTAGTTCTAAGTTCTAGGGGACTGATGACTACAGATGTCAAGTCCCGTAGTGCTCAGAGCCATTTGAACCATTTTTGATGACAAAATCGCGCACAGCGCGGAATGCGGGGAGCACGTCTCTGTAGCAGCGAAAGGCTTAAAGCGGCCGTGGTGGCTTTACTTCATAAACTGCGCGCTCCCCCTGAAAAGTAAGTTTGCGAACTATGCTATACTATACTATGGCGCTGCTTCTGTTGGCGCGTGCGTCGTTTGCAACTGGCAACGCAGCGATCTCCCGCGTCTGCGCGAGCCGCCAAGATAAAAGAACTGAACTACAGTTTCTAACAATGTTTACTGTCGGCAATGTAGCGATAGAAAGAGGGCTTCAGTGCACTATTATTTCCACTATATTGTTTCTAGAATCAACATGAATATTATACAGAAGGCCATTAGTAATCAATGTGTGTTGCCACTGCATTGGAAAGCACGTTTCGTCGTAACATCAGCAGTAAAAAGTTCAACTCAATTATTTTTGTATTATTCAGAAGCCATACTGATCGTTACTCGCGTCGTAAATATGCGCGGGAATATTCTTCAGATCCATTTTGTTTCTTTTTAGACCACTCGGCCAATGAGCTAACGAAAATTTGAAAGCACGCGAAAAAGGGTAACTTAATAGTGAGACGCAATGAAACAGAGCAAACGAAACAAAACCGTGGACGGAACAGCCCGCCCGATCTGTACTCTAGACTTGGCCGCTGTTTCTATGTTTCGATACAGTGTATCGATACGTGGAACTGTTTCAGTGTTTCGGAACGGCTGTGGTTCTATGTTTCGAAACAGTGGTGTTTCATTCTGCTCTGTCTCGAATAACGGAACCAGATTCGATCTCGAACCAGACACAAAAACTGTATCGTTGTTTCAAGATAACGCTGTTTCCCTCCACTTAAGCGTGGAACGGACTAATTGTATAGAAACAGTGATGTTTAATTCCGCTCTGTGTCGGATGAGATTCGGGCACAGATACTGAAACACATACAGCGTATCACTACATGAAACACTCAAGAGTGTCGAAATCTTTTTCACGAACAACAGCATGAAGCTTAAGACTTCAGACAATAAAACGTCGTTTCTAGCTGACTGCCCGGTTCCGAAATGGCGTAATATCTACTTTATAAACACTAACCAAACAAAATAACGCACACTATTCACATTCAAAAGAATAAATGTGTGAAAATCATTCACTTAAATTACACATCTTTTATAACATACGCTTCTCTGTTCATGTACAGTAATGATATCGAAAAACGCAAGTAAGCCTACAATATCTTGAATAAAAAAGGCGTGGAGTGGCAGTTTTAAGACATATACGTAAATCAGATGTAGGTATAATTGCAAGCAAGCTGCTTGATGTATCACTGGTGGTGTACTGGTGAACGGGAAGGGCTGGGAAGCGGGGTAAATTTATATAGTAATGGTTCGAAACACCTTGAGGGACGAAAATTTTTCCCGTTATATATTCGAAATATGTGGCGTTGTTTGTGAGTATAGTTAATGTGCCTATTCTCCAGAATGATTTCCTTTGTGTGCATGGAAACTAGCTGGATGGGTATATTACCCGCACTAACGGAATGTGGGGATCCCAGTAGCGTATCCGTTTTTTCTGCAGTTTGCTCCCGCCTCCAGTTCCGTTCGTGGTGGTTCTTCTGTCTTCAGCTTTGGCGTTATGAAGCACTGTGTGGGATTATTTTAAGAGGATGAATCCTGAGGAAGCGTTCGGCAGTGTTGTCGTTTAATAGTTCAAAAAAATGGTTCAAATGGCTCTGAGCACTATGGGACTTAACATCTGTGGTCATCAGTCCCCTAGAACTTAGAACTACTTAAACCTAACTAACCTAAGGACATCACACACATCCATGCCCGAGGCAGGATTCGAACCTGCGACCGTAGCGGTCACGCGGTTCCAGACTGAAGCGCCTATAACCGCACGGCCACACCGGCCGGCCGTTTAATATTTCAACCTCTTGCTTAAACAGACTTTTGGGACGTTAGCATCCAACAGTCAATTTAAGTGAAACTCGTTCGAAACCAGTTTTTATGAGTCTGGAAAGTGACGAAGCCAGTTAAACTTCCACAGCAATTGTTCAGGAATCTGCCGATTCAGTTCTGTGTAGGTGTGGTACACAGAGATGGCTGGATTTGCAATAACAGCAGTACCTTCATCCAAATGAGCCAAAACAGACGAATAGATGTTGAGACGTGTTGTTAAAGAATAGTTGAGAGTGAAGAGTTTAGAAAAATGACTTATTTATAAATGAAAACTATTTGCCCCCAGTAGAAAAACCGTCTCCCACAGTTTACTCTCTCAAGTGTTCGACAACACCCTAACACGAGTACGATCTACATCCTACATCTGCATTACGACTGATGGATGGACGTCTGTGAACAATGAGAATTATATTGCAGTGACTGCTCACTTCATTCATCAAAACTGCAATCTTAAGTCATATTTGATATCTAGTTTTAAATTCCATAACAAACATACAGCTAAAAACATTTCCAGTGAATTACAAAATGTGATATCAGCTTTGGGTATTACCAATAAAATTATAACTTGCACTACAGATAATACATCTAATTTGGTGGAGGCAGTGATGATGTGCAAATGGTGGCACGTACCTTGTTTTGCACTTACACTGAATTTAACTGTGGAAGTAAGCCTTGAACCGATTACTGAGACAAGAGCAAAAGTGAAGTCAATAACGGAATTTTTCAAAAGAAGTCCTCAAGTATTTGAGAAATTACAAAATTACACAGTATTCGGAAGGAAATGGGCGTCCCTATTTTAACGCCGAAACAAGATTGCCCCACGAAATGGAATTCCTTGTATGAAATGTTTGACAGGCTTTTGAAAATCAAATAGCCTTTACACCCTCACCATCTTCAGTGCGGATTTACAAACAAAACTGTCCAACGGTCAGGTATTTAAAAATCTTGTGAAATATTATCTCCTTTTGTGCAAGTCGCAACAGAAATTAGCAGCGAAAGAAATGTAACCTTGCCAAAAGTTGTCTTATTAAGCAAAGGTTTACAAAGTCACTGTCAGACCGAAAAATCAGATTAGAGCAACGAGGCCATTAATACAGGAACTGCTAAACTTGAGGATGGAATCTGTACCTGCCTGTACGAATTATTTAAATCTTAGTCTGGATTTTATACTTCAAGGAAACATACCGATGTCTGCATTTCAGTTACCTTGAAATGTTTTAACATGTTTTCGAGTTCTATCAGGTTACATATTATGAGCTGTACCCAGCCGACTAATGTTTGATGAAAAACTGCCATATTTGACCATTGCGTTATATGCTCCAGTCTGTTATGGCAATTTTTTGATCTGTGTGAATCAGTCACTTTGAAGGCCTGCTCTGTGAGACAAACAATGGTAAATTTAACTGTAAGAAAAGAGTGAGTGGCACACTCATAAATGTTATTTCAGTGCCTCGCTTCCCAGAACGCTACCTCAGTAAATTACATCTCATGATACGCCTTTTCAAGAGCCCATACACATTTTCACTCATAAAACTATCAAAATTAGGAGCTACAATACAGGGAAACGAGTTTGGGAAAATCTGCTATGTCAAAGATAGAGACTATGTCCTCAGCCAGTTGGAATGTATGAAAGTCACACGACACGAAAGCAGCGCATTTGCTGCAGGAAATAAACTATCAAGACAGGAAATAAACTATCAAGACACCTAAGTGAAAGTTTCATATTTTCTGCGATTTAATTAGCACTCTCACATCTCATTTGTGTTTATACGGAAATATTTATACAGTACACATTCAAGATGACAATGTTAGGTCTACACGACTACAAAACACAAACTGTTTCGAAACCGCGTATCGAAACATTACATTGTATTGTTTTATTTGTTTCGAAACAGGTAGGTGTTTCAGTCCGCCCACCCCTGCTGTACTCGCCTGGGACGTGGGGGCTCCCCCGGGGCGCCGTGCTCACGTGTCAGACGCGTGCGGGGCTGGCTGGCTGCACCGACGCCTCTTCGTGCAGAGGCTGCGCGCGTTCTTGTCCAAAATTAAATGGCTCTGAGCACTGTAGGACTTAACAGCTTAGGTCATCAGTCCCCTAGAACTTAGAACTACTTAAACCTAACTAACCTAAGGACATCACACACGTCCGTGCCCGAGGCAGGATTCGAACCTGCGACTGTAGCGGTCACGCGGTTCGACTGAAGCGCCCAGAACCGCACGGCCACACCGGCCGGCGTGCCTTTACACTAGGGACAAACGGTGCCCACTAGTGAAGAATAGTGCCGATTCGAACGTATTTCGCTCCATGACATGAAAATGGACATGGAACACTCTTCGAAATCTAACATGCGTAAAATACGTGCCACAGCAAAATTTCTTGTTACTATAACATTGCATTTCTTTGGCTCCAGTAACTTACAACGATACTGTAACCTGTCGGGCTAGCCTAGAACTCAGGCTATGCAACACATGACTTTTCCACCACAGCATACATCACAAAAAATAATATGGCAGCCTTGAGAACATCACTGCGTTATGTTGTGTCCGTAAGTGTGTGTGACGTCACACAGCACATCATTACGCCACGAGTCAATGTGGAAGTCCGGTACCGGCAGCTGCGACCTACTCCAGTTCAGACAGCCGCCTGTACTGAAGACACGGGTGTATACAGGACGTACCGAGAGTTGGTGCTCTAACAGAAATGAAACACACGACGGGAGTCAGACAACTGTAGATTCCTTTTAACTGACTGACTACTGAATGGTTTATGACCAAACAGGCCACACAGGCGACAGCGAAATTTTCGCCAATCGCTTTTTTCTTCGACAGAGGCGGCTGGTCGGAAGTAAAATGCACCTACTCGCCGATGTCCACTGTGGTCTGTAATTAATGTATGGCAACGCAACTTGGTAGATATGCTAACGCGTTAATGCGATACCAGTCTGCGCTGGAAAAAATTTGTCCCAGTTTTGGTTACCAGGTGCGAATCTCTCGCTGTGCAACATCTCGCCGAAGTCTCCGGTGCTCACACTGAACGGATTGTGCAAGTGGCGGTTAATAATAAAATCAACATTCTGCGTTCCTCAACTTGTTTCGCCCTTGGTGCCCACGTTCCGTTGCCAATCCATTACTCATAGAAACATTTCCAAAATTGGAAATAATTTCTTTCCAGTGTAAATCCGGTCCCCATTGACGCATCAGTACAGCTACCGAGTTTCGCGGCCCTACGACAGCTAACGGCCCACGCCGGGTGTCTGAAAGTCCGAGTGTGGCCACCCCCCCCCCCCCCCCCTGCCACACAGCCTCGCGTCAGGGCGCTGCCTCGCCACCGTCTCCACCTGAGTGGCGGCTACTGCCGGCCCAAGTACCGTGTCAAGTACCGCACTGAGGAAAGTTACGCAACTGTCACACACTTTGCCCGTGGACAAAACACCTAAAGAATTAGAAGCACCAAGGAACACTGTACACACTCCTCCTAAGATGTAACTGATCTTAGTGCCCTATTACGGGAAATCTATGTGGCTCAAAGCGTGGATTCCACACATTCGTCATTAACTGGCGGCCTTTTTATGAAACTGTTTTTCTGCTGCGGCTACTGTTCATGCGTCAACGTCACATTTCCCCACACTTCGACACAACTAATCTCGCTACACACGAGACGTTTTGGAGAGGTCTTTTAATACGGTGTGCATCAATTGCGTTGCATATTTTCTGATAGACCAGTATAAATACGAAAACCACCACACAAACTTCAACGTCAAAAGAGCGAAAGCAATGTAGAGCACCGATATTGGGGTAATTATTATTCACAGAATTCGTGCGACTTATCAAATCATCCTGTCCCTGCGACAGGAAAGAAAACTTAACTTCGAAAACTGGTACATCAACACACCGATTGTCGAAATTGAAAATTATACAGTTGTGGTATTCAAATTTGCGTTTTATGGCGATGTGCACTCTAATTGATACACATTTTCCGCACTGCGTCAGTAAGACGTTAGTGCCAGCCCGTAATTCGGAAACAGACTTAACATCGTTAATGGGTAAGGCTTTATTAACAGTAAGTGGCTAAACGAAGTATTAACTATAGGTTTCAGTCAAATGTAATTAGCGAATCTCTGTACAAATGTTACCGTTCTGACGTGATTCACTCCTCTGACGGAAAGTGACAACATAAACCTACCTCCACGTTCGATACTATTGCACTGGAAATGAGAAATTAAATCTCTACTCTACCGTCGTTAATAGCCCGCACACAAAAATCTACACTGCACTTTAATCGTGTCATTTGAACCTCAAGTACAGCAGTTGGTGACAATTTCACAATCGGTAATATTCATCCTTTCGTCACTTACGATGCGCAAGCACGACAAGCCACGCAGAACACGACGCGCCTCACAGAGATCGCCGATGCGCTGCTTTGTCGGCACACCAGGCTCTCTTACCAGACAAATATTAACACCAGAACGGACAGACGAAGCGCTGCACCGTCGTGTAGTGCAGAAAAATTGTGGTGTGTTACCGCTTCCCTTTCATCAGTAACCTCATACTAGGAGACGTGACGTCACAGAACGATAAACAACAATACGAAAGGTTTACTTCAAGAGGCGCAAACATTAAGATAAATTCTCAAGAATTCGCCAATCAAATCTTCGCCTCAGTCTAACCAGGATATTAAGCAAAGCAACAGATCGCTCGCGCATCGCAACCTCAACTCCAGAGAATCGTAAAAGTAGTGAAATGAACGCGAGTGCTGCGTTTCATGGCCAGAAGCACGTCGGCAAGGCGCCACGTGTTGTGATCCGCGAGTGGACTACGCGGTATTCGGAAAGCCCATGCACAAAACAACTTCCGACGTCCGATTACTTTGCAGACGAATTAACGTGTGTAAGACTTGACCTTAAGCCTGTAGGCGACAAAAAGTTTAGGGATAGTTTGAAATTATTCTTAACGTGTTTTCCAAGTCGCCAAAACGAAAGCAAGTTTTTCACGCGGCTAAACGTGTGTGACGTCATATCTGTACAACGATGTAATTTTGCCAACACTTCGTATGGGGTGCGTGGATAATGTCAGCAAACTGTTGGCAATATAGGGTCATTTCCAATGAAGTAATAAACTAAAACGTTAAGTCTGATGCCGAAGGTGACTGCATGACCGGCGAAATGTGCTACTTCACGTATGTGTGTGTGTGTGTGTGTGTGTGTGTGTGTGTGTGTGAATAACTGCCGTCATTCTGGAAGACTGGCTGAATAACGTCCGCGTATTTCGGCGCCATGAAATACGTCACCTCGAGACACGCCAAGTTACCAACTGTGGTAGTTATGTTACTGTGTGGACCCCGTAATGTCAGATTATACCTCTGAATGAGTGCGGTAGGACAACATTTTAGATGTTTAAAGTCGGCAAAAGTAAGCGAAATATTGAAAAACAAATTTTTGTCATCCCTGCAAACCGCTAGATAGGCAACCTGTAGCCGACCTCCAGTTCCAGGCAAGCGGTCCAATGTTACAGACAACCACGGCTGCTGGAACCAGTGGCAGCAGACGCCGTGTCGCCATAGAACTCACCCAGTCACAAGTGCCGAGTTTGATGGTTTTCGCAAACTTGCGTCCTACGAACATAATCAAGAACGCCAGGTTTTCATATTAAATACCTTTGGTACGAGAATTCTGGAGAAATCTACACTGGCACATGGAAATACTACCCGACTGAATGTGGCGGTATTTTCCATCCGTTCTACCTAATTCTTGCTCAAGTTTTCACCGGTTAAAAGGCTCGAGCAAGGCGATAAATAACGAGTAATAAATTACTGAACACTCAAACCGGTAATTTAACACCCTGTTCGCGACCCCTTTGTTCGTAGCCATCGTGATTTTTAAAAGTAAGACAATATATTAGACAAGAGCAGATCCTTGACGTTGCCCTTATTAAGTTATGCGACAAACCACACAAAAGCGTGCAGAACATGGGCAGCTTCCAGAAATTCCAGTAGCCGGCTGGCCGCCTTACCTTTGTCAGGTCGCACGCTCCTGTCCTCTCGGCCCCTCCCTCAACAGTCAACTGTGTACTGGGCCGCAGCGACAGCCGGGGCGCGCGGCTGCCTCCACCCAGCTCTGACGTCACGGGGCGGCGTTGCCAGGCAGGCGAGGGAACGGCTGCGGCAGGGCGGGCGAGGCGTCGACGTCGGTGTCGGCACGGCCGGGCAGCCTGCGTCCCACCCACGCCACAGGCCGTTCATCTCGTCCCGCGCTATACAGCTGGTAACACACACCCCCTCCTACATGGGGCTCCCAAAACCAGATTTTGTAAACCGATTACCAAATACCGCTTCCTGTGAACGCAAAGATGAAAGAAGACGCTGTATTTTGGTCACGGGTTGAGGACGGGTGTGAACAGATGATTTTCCGTCGCGATTCGTCTCGATCATTTGCTACCCCGGAAGTGAACGCAGATGTAACAAGTTGTCGTTAAAGAACGTTAAAGTGCTATCAATGTTCAATTGTATTCATAGTTACGGGTTAGCTATTCACTGTTGTGTGACAAATTTGTAGTAGACGCAACCGAGGTGGTGGTGTTAAGTTCCTATCGGACCAAACTGCTGAGCTCATCGGTCCCTAAGCTTACACACTACTTAATCCAACTTACACTAAGTTACGCCAAGGACGACACACACGCCCATGCCCGTGGCAGGACTCGAACCTCCGACGGGGGGAGGCGCGCAGATGCAACCGACACTATGTCCTCAGACTGTTAGGGACAACAGTTAGAAGTAGCCGGCAGCTGCAACACAGGGTTCGGCAGGCTCGCTTTAGTGCCCGCCATTGTCTATTCTTTGCTGCATGTGAGGAAAACTCGTGCCCGTTAATACGAGTAGAAGAAAGTGTTCTTCCTCTAAAACCATGAAAGGAGACTTTCCTGTCGAAGTAAACCACGACTATACGAAGGTGCAATGTACGCTTTGTCGTTCAGTATTTTTCATTGAACATGGGGGACGTGTCGACAAAACGCAACACATAAATAAAAAGAAGCGACTGATCGCCGTTTCTGCGAGAATTTCTGGCAGCATAACTTTCTTTTTAAGTACGGATAAACTACAAACAGAGGAAGACTTTGGCGTATCAAGTTGAAAATGTTAGCGGTGGAAAAGTTGTGTGCTTGTAGGTGAAGCCAAGGAAAACTTACGGCCACTTATGTCACACGTTTTGACAGTCGAAATGACGCACAGCCCAGAGAAGTAGCGTTCTTTGTGTTGACCTATAACAATGAAGACATGAGACTTGGAAAGAAACAATGCTTCACGGTGCCATTAAAGGAAAGTAACGGAGAGTTTGTAGGTATCAGATAGATTATATAATGGTAAGACAAAGATTTAGGAACCAGGTTTTAAATTGTAAGACATATCCTGGGGCAGATGTGGATTCTGACCACAATCTATTGGTTATGAACTGCAGATTGAAACTGAAGAAACTGCAAAAAGGTGGGAATTTAAGGAGATGGGACCTGGATAAACTGAAAGAACCAGAGGTTGTAGAGAGTTTCAGGGAGAGCATAAGGGAACAATTGACAGGAATGGGGGAAAGAAATACAGTAGAAGAAGAATGGGTAGCTCTGAGGGATGAAGTAGTGAAGGCAGCAGAGGATCAAGTAGGTAAAAAGACGAGGGCTAATAGAAATCCTTGGGTAACAGAAGAAATATTGAATTTAATTGATGAAAGGAGAAAATATAAAAATGCAGTAAATGAAGCAGGCAAAAAGGAATACAGACGTCTCAAAAATGATATCGACAGGAAGTGCAAAATGGCTAAGCAGGGATGGCTAGAGGACAAATGTAAGGATGTAGAGGCTTGTCTCACTAGGGGTAAGATAGATACTGCCTACAGGAAAATTAAAGAGACCTTTGGAGAGAAGAGAACCACTTGTATGAATATCAAGAGCTCAGATGGCAACCCAGTTCTAAGCAAAGAAGGGAAGGCAGAAAGGTGGAAGGAGTATATAGAGGGTTTATACAAGGGCGATGTACTTGAGGACAATATTATGGAAATGGAAGAGGATGTAGATGAAGACGAAATGGGAGATAAGATAATGCGTGAAGAGTTTGACAGAGCACTGAAAGACCTAAGTCGAAACAAGGCCCCGGGAGTAGACAACATTCCATTTGAACTACTGATGGCCTCGGGAGAGCCAGTCATGACAAAACTCTACCATCTGGTGAGCACGATGTATGAGACAGGCGAAATACCCTCAGACTTCAAGAAGAATATAATAATTCCAATCCCAAAGAAAGCAGGTGTTGACAGATGTGAAAATTACCGAACTATCAGTTTAATAAGTCACAGCTGCAAAATACTAACGCGAATTCTTTACAGACGAATGGAAAAACTGGTAGAAGCCGACCTCGGGGAAGATCAGTTTGGATTCCGTAGAAATGTTGGAACACGTGAGGCAATACTGACCTTACGACTTATCTTAGAAGAAAGATTAAGAAAAGGCAAACCTACGTTTCTAGCATTTGTGGACTTAGAGAAAGCTTTTGACAATGTTAACTGGAATACTCTCTTTCAAATTCTGAAGGTGGCAGGGGTAAAATACAGGGAGCAAAAGGCTATTTACAGTTTGTACAGAAACCAGATGGCAGTTATAAGAGTCGAGGGACATGAAAGGGAAGCAGTGGTTGGGAAGGGAGTAAGACAGGGTTGTAGCCTCTCCCCGATGTTATTCAATCTGTATATTGAGCAAGCAGTAAAGGAAACAAAAGAAAAATTCGGAGTAGGTATTAAAATTCATGGAGAAGAAGTAAAAACTTTGAGGTTCGCCGATGACATTGTAATTGTGTCAGAGACAGCAAAGGACTTGGAAGAGCAGTTGAACGGAATGGACAGTGTCTTGAAAGGAGGATATAAAATGAACATCAACAAAAGCAAAACGAGGATAATGGAATGTAGTCGAATTAAGTCGGGTGATGCTGAGGGAATTAGATTAGGAAATGAGACACTTAAAGTAGTAAAGGAGTTTTGCTATTTAGGGAGTAAAATAACCGATGATGGTCGAAGTAGAGAGGATATAAAATGTAGACTGGCAATGGCAAGGAAAGCGTTTCTCAAGAAGAGGAATTTGTTAACATCGAGTATAGATTTAAGTGTCAGGAAGTCGTTTCTGAAAGTATTTGTATGGAGTGTAGCCATGTATGGAAGTGAAACATGGACGATAACTAGTTTGGACAAGAAGAGATTAGAAGCTTTCGAAATGTGGTGCTACAGAAGAATGCTGAAGATAAGGTGGGTAGATCACGTAACTAATGAGGAGGTATTGAATAGGATTGGGGAGAAGAGAAGTTTGTGGCACAACTTGACTAGAAGAAGGGATCGGTTGGTAGGACATGTTTTGAGGCATCAAGGGATCACAAAGTTAGCATTGGAGGGCAGTGTGGAGGGTAAAAATCGTAGGGGGAGACCAAGAGATGAATACACTAAGCAGATTCAGAAGGATGTAGGTTGCAGTAGATACTGGGAGATGAAGAAGCTTGCACAGGATAGAGTAGCATGGAGAGCTGCATCAAACCAGTCTCAGGACTGAAGACCACAACAACAACAACTACAAATAGAGGAACAGAAACGTATCGCTGCGAAAGAAGTCCTGCTTGGCTTCCGTACCACAAAACACTATTGTTCTTTCCGTTCAATGGACAGCACCACTGTTCTCGTCAGAGGGCTGTTTCAGAAGAAATTTGAATGTTCTGAGAGAAAGTAGGAGTCGATTTTAGTGAACGTTTTAAAAATGCTACGTGTGTGTCTGTCATGTTGGATGCACGAAATCACGAAAGCTTAAAGTTATTACTGCGAAAGGTGTGCAGTGCAAAGTAATTTGTCTTCCGAGCACTGGTGGAGAAACAGCAGGATTATTAGCCGGGATATAACCTGCATATTTTAAAAATTAAAAATATAGTTGACACGATTGTCACGTTTTGTCAGGTAATTGTGATACCACCTTTGGTGCCACAAGATGCGTGGAGTAAACAGTGTCTGTCACTAACTGAACAGTGTTCTCGTGGTGAGCATGGAAGGCACCCGTTGTGCAGTCCATGTGGTACACACTGGAGATCAAGTGCAGAAATAAGTTCTTCCCACTGACACAGAAACAACAGTGAATTACTTTCTTCAGTATTGTTACATGAGTGAACTGAAATCGTTCTGTGATTTCGTTGATACTGAATACAAAAAAGTTATAGGTAGTATTAAAACTAGATTGTTGACATTGTTCAGAGGACTTTTTAAGAGGAGTTGATATGTATGAACCTTGGAAATCTCATTTTCTATCTCAGGGTAGGTGTCCTACGTTGCTGAAACAATTTTTCGAAAACCCACAGTCACTTATTTGGCTTCATTTCACACAATGTCAATTCAAAATGTTTTTAAATTCAATCCAAAAGTTGCAAATAACCACGATTTCAGCGTGCTTAAAGAAAAAAACCATTAACAGGAAGTTTGGTAAATTTCAAACTTCAATAATTTTTTCATTTTTATTTAACTTGGGAAAGGAAGTATTTTTACTCAGTCAAAATACGAGCCTGTTATCAATTTATTTTAAGACACTCAACTGACTTATTTGGAAAAATGGAGTTCTCCACTTCAACCTCTGGAAGCATTTCATTGTACAACGCTAAAAAATTCTGTTTCTTGGGCTGAATTTTTAAATTTTCTGATAATTCTGAAGACAGTAGACTGATGTGCAACATTTCAGATCGGATGTGTGAACAACATTGTGTCGCAGAAACTTGAGGAATGGGAAGCAGCTAATTTGGAAACAGCTAAGAGATAGTGTGATGTATTCCATCCCCTTAAAAGTACAGGTACTTCATGTAAAAATAGAGAGACGCTTGTGAGTTTTCCTCTTGCTGCACCAGTCACAACTGCTGTTGTGGAAAGAGTATTTTCACCTCGAATTGCTAGAGATTCTGAAGACAGTGCGCGACGAAACAGACCCGTTTTATCGGCTCCGAACACGTCTTTCGGATCATAATCCGCAGTTAGGTCGCACAATATTGTCTTCCGTTCTTTTACTACACTTTGCTGCACATCCTTAGCTTCCCCACACACTTCATTCCACACGATGTTGTGCCTAGCTCTGAAACTGTACAACCTTCCCGTGAATGCCTCAACCCGGTGTTTCCAAGCTCTTTGGCTCACTATGCAACGTGGGTCCAGAAAAAGGTAAGTTACTTTCCCACGCACTTACGAACCATTCCCACATTATTCCGTTAGTTTCTTCATCCCCCGTCTTCTTCGCCTTTCTTTTCATTTGCCCCGTCCCAATCATCCATTCATCCAGTATCTTCTTCTTGTTTCTTGAAGCATCGTAAATTTGTTTTTTTACCGCATTTGAAACGCAGCATTATTTCGTGTACAGAGAGTTGGTCTTTCTCACTCGCCTCGATGATCTTAATGTTTTCATTAAGTGAAAGTGTTTGCGACTTGTACTTTTCCTTCGAATCATTTTATCACTTAAGGCGCTACTAGTCAAATGAAACGGACAGACAATAATGCTGTTAGTGCGTCATCGGAACAACACTCGTCTCCCTCACTGCACCGACTGCAGCAGCCGTCCACAGTTGCGCTACAGTGTTCCAGCGTGCGCCCCCCCCCCTCCTCCCCCCTATTCGTCAATAATAATGGAAAACCAGAGACCCCGCCAAACCGAGCGCTCACGAACGAACCATTTCCTTTGATGCGCCGACACTACTCGCTAACCTGTTCGTTGTTGCACAGAGCTGTGCAGTCTGATGTCCACGCCCGCAGCACATATGCTCTTTCCTCGTTTTGCGCCGCTCAGCAGATAGTCAGGCATATATTGTCTTTGTGTCAAAATTAACTTTCGGCATTACACAGTAAATTCTTAATAAAGTCGTAGAATTTGCGATCCGTTTTAGACAAGTTCCGCTGTATATATTTAAAAAAAAAAGTTAGCTTGTTAAAGTGTATTGAATGTGTCGGAACTGAAATACTTCTACGGTTTGGGCAGATTTCCGACTTATACACGTTCTGCATTGATCAAATTTTACTGTATTTTATTTTGTGTCCACTCTCGAATGAAAATATTTTCTGCATATTTCGTGTAAAATCACCTTGTGATGCAATCAGATTACGTTAGATTTTAATCTTGCTGGCAATCGTAACAGATCATAGCGACATTCTACAGCTGTTGCTGTGTACATTTGTTACGCACATGCTTTGGCAGTTTTTCCGACAGCATTTAAAGGAAGCACACTTCAGATTCCATCACAAGTAATGCGGTTTCAATGTACAGTGTCTAAAGAAAAAGTCGTGCTTTCAAGATCAAGCAAGAAATAGAATTGCGTGCAATTCACCTGTAAGAATGGTAAAAGTGACAAGAAAGAGCCGGATTGGCTATGCAGGTGCAGGATGAAGAAATTATTTTACAGAGGCAACCTCATATTTGCCAGCTTTGTATTCTAGGGCCGCCGAAGCCTTGAGAGACACGTGGTGCCTCTCATGACGCCTGATGCCCGGGGATTTTGCCCCCCTCCCCCTGTCCCTCCCCCCCTTCTATCTCTTCTGGCCTTCCCTTCACCTCTTCTGCGGTAGTGCTTCTCTCCATAGTTTTGAAAGTTTGCTAGTTTCATAATTAAAAATTACTTTCCCCGTAATAATGAACCCATCTTAAAAGCGTTTAACTTGCAACACGGATAATCTACTGAAGTTATATTTCCCGAAACTTTTACACAGCAAATCGTGGCCAAATCTGTACACTTTGGGGAAATCTCTAATTCTGCCCGTGAGTTACGCTGCACATTTTCGTATGGCGTACGTATAAATGCTGAGACTATCAGATACGCAATTCATCCTTACAAACACCTAAAGGCCCGCTACACAATCAAATAGTGGCACCAAATTTTACTCTGTGTGCCAAATATTTGAACGTGTAGGGTTTTGTTTGACACGGGACGTGTTTGACGTGTTTGAGCGAAATTTTGATTGATGGAAAATTTGAAACGTGGCTGATTTGTGTGCTGGTGTTTTGCCGCACATGCTTAGTGAAATACTTTTGTTAGAATTTATGTATGAGCGTATCGTGAGTCACCACAACCCGTGCAAGCTACGATCAAGCAAGAAAGTAAAACAGCACTGGCTCTTACCAAAATAGTAGACGTGTCGCATCATTCCCAGCCGTAGTTTACGCAGGATAAGGTTAAGAAGAAAATCAGAATTCTGCGCACAATACGCAGTAAAATAATAAGTCGAAGCTCTTCCGAGGACGATGTAAGCTTCATGTTCCCACATTGTAGTATTCATGCGGTATTATTGTCACTGTTCTGTCAAATGACGTTTCTGGTGACGGCCTGATGTGTGGCAAACCGCGGCTGGCTGAAAGAAGCAAAGCGACGCGCCGCCACGCGACTTTTCTGTCACGTCTGCTATGCATTGACGCATTTCATAATCTTTTCTTTTATAAGGTGTAATCTGTTAATCATAATGTCTCAAACAGAAAACCGTCCCCAGTTGTCGGAAGAGAGCGCAGGTAAGGTGGGCAGCAGAAGCGATTCATAAAACTGCCGCCAACTATCCTCCACATCGATTTGTTGTGCAATTTTAGCAGATAATCTGAGTTAAAACATAGTGAGGTGCCTCGAACAGAATGAGGTCCTCTATGTCAAGTAGCACGCATTTCGGAAATATCAGTCTCGTCAAACCCAATTCACTTATTTCTCTCACGGCATACTAAAAGCCACGAGTGGAGGCAGTCAGGCAGACCCAGTACTTCTCGATTTCCGAAAGTCATTTGAATCAGTACCACATCTACTCTTATCAAAAGTACAATTGTACGGTGTATCGAGCGAAATTTGTGACTGGATCGAGCATTTTTTGGTAGGGAAGACGAAGAAAGTTGTCACGCATCGGAGATTCATCGGCGGATGTAGAAGTAACTTCTTGCCTTAGGGAACTGTATTGAGATCGTAGCTGTTCGTGTTCGTGATGTCCCATTAATGACCATGCAGACAGTATTAATAGTAAGCTCAAACATTTTGCAGATGATGCAATTCTCTGTATGGAAGGAGTGTTTGACAAAAGATGCATAAAATACTCAGTCAGGTTTTAAAAGATTTCAAGGTGTACAAAGTTCGGTAACTTGCTTTAAATGTTCGGAAATGCAGTATTGTGTACTTCACAAAACGAAAAAAACGTTGTGTCCTGTGACTGTGTTATCGATGAGTCACAGCTGGAATCGTTTACAAATGGCTGCGTGTCACACGTTGTAGCGATACGGAATGGGATGAGCACGCAGGCTGTGCAGTGAGTGGAGAGGGTGGTGGGCATCGATGTGTTGGTAGGATACAGAGGGAGTGCAGCCGGTCCGAGCCTGGTTCACGAACCACACGTGCGGCCCACCCTGGAGTGGGGCGTGGCCGCCCTGGCAGCGCCTGTGCTGCCCGCCGATCGCGACCTCCTCCGCGAAAGGGTCGCCTCGAAGGGCGGCCGGCGTCAGCATCTCAGTCTTCAGGACAAAAATCCAGGTCTAATGTCGACGTTAAGTAACTACCAGTTTACAAAGTCAGTGAACTACTGGCATCCGATTTATAAGATTTTGCGCTCGAACGAGGAAAATGACAAATTTCGCCATTTTTCGTAAAAATTATTGCTACAATTGAATGAAGATGTCAAACAGTGGAGTGAAAAAAAAAATTTCAAACAACTTAATGAAACTCTCAATCAGTGGAATGAAAAACTAAACAACAATTTCAAACAACTTAATGAATAACAAGACAACAATTCCAAACAGTTGAATGAAAAACACGACAACCATTTTAAACAATTTAATGAATCGTGCAAACAATTTAATGAAAGTTTCAAACAGTCGAACGAAAAACACGACAACCTTAATGAACAGAACAACCAACTTAGTGAACAGATTACAGCCGTTACCGTGCGATGTCCCGATACTAAAGAACAATAACGTGAGGAAATTAAGGCTTGTGCCAGTAACAGTAGTGAAGAAATTAGATCTGTTGCACAAGAATTAAGTAATACACATGCAGCCACAACAGAATCACTTAGAGATGAAATTAGTGCAGTCACTGAACAATGTTCAGAAAACGCAACACAGGTACGCGACGAGTTTAAATCAGTGTCAGCAGAAGTTTCACGCGCTCTGGATACGGAAGTCGATAAGAAATTTGAACAACACAACAGCCAAATTGACGAACGTTTTAAAGTGATAGAAATGAAAAATGTTTCAGCCTTTAACACATGACAGCATACGGCACATTCCGAACATTTGTCACACTCACACAGCCAGTGTAACTTAGGTAATTTACAGAGACTACGTGACTTAGAATACGAGGTGACACAGTCAAACAGATTCTCACACAGACCTGAACCTGTTCACAAATTCAGAGACGATAACGTTGATTATAAGCAATTTTTATCCGTAAAAAAATCTAAGGTATTTGAAAATGACAGAGCACAGGTACACGCCTTGAACTGGATACGTCGAATTATTTTTGTACTTTCACCAGCTTGGCCTGTAACGCAGAAACTAGCTTTGGACTGGATACGACAATTTGCTTTTGAATTTTCACCGGCATTGCCTGTAACGCAGAAACTAAAATTTATTTGTAGCGCGTAATAGACCTCAGGGGATTCATTACGCTTTAATGAATATGTGCCGTAGCATGCACACGGCCCCGAGCTGTAGTAGTGCTATTTCATCTTTAGTTTTCTGCACTGCTGCCTTCTCTTCTACTATCCTTTATATCTATTAAAACAGCTCTTCAACTATCGATCTATCTATGATTAAGAATGAATAAAGAAAACCTGATACGACAAGTTATACCGAAAGTGACAGTTTTCATTAGACGCTCCAGAAATGACAACCACGAGAACTTTAATACTGGACAAAAATTTAATCATCAGTATGTACAAAATTTTCAGCAGTCGCAAACACATTTTGGTAACAATAGAGGTTTTTCCCAACAACAGCAACAAAACCAGCCTGTTAGCATACCTAACCAACAATGTAATGTACAAGGTCAACCAAGCTTTAATGTTTCGCCGCCGGCACGTATAGCCTCAGCTCCAACAAATAGTAACGCACAGCAACAAGGAAATAACTACGTACAGAAAACACACCATTTAAACTCCTATCGCAATGCACTGTATAGAAATGACTATCATGACAGGCGTAAAAGTATCGAGCACAATTTTCAGCGTACGTTTAATAACAGTCGGTCTTATCAGCAGCAGAATCATCCACAGCAACAAATTATTATGAATGAACCAGACAGTAGATATCATCCCGAACGTAATACGTCAGGAAGAAATAACAGAACAGTACAAATAGTTGAAATGCCACAAAATCATCCCGAAAATAATAGCACGTCAGATAGAATTTGACTAGATACAGTACAGGTTGCATCTTCCAGCAACACAAGCAATACTTTTGACACGCAGAATCTTGTTCACGAAAATGTTACTACTTTTGACGACATCCGAGACACTCTTTTGCACCTATGTCAGTCATAAATGAGGAAACTTTCAACGAGTGTAACAAAGAGAATAGCTATCCTACGCTACCATTAGGCAAAACTAAAGTAAAAGGAGCAGTATCTTGTAAAGGAGTAGATGTAAAATTACAGGCACATTTATCATTTTGTATTGCAGGTCATACATTTCACTCAAATTTTTGGATTGTTCACTTATTGACGACAGACGTTATTTTAGGTACGAATTTTCTGGTGCAACACGATGCAATTATTGATTTTCAAAACTCGTATTTAATGTTAAAGGATGAAAATGGACAACTGGCTTTAGAATTTCAGCACTCTTTATCTTCAGAAGAACAAACAATTAATTGTACAGAGGTCATTTCCGCATCACGTAACTTAGACTGTCATTCGACATTGTTAAGACATACGTACGTACACAACTATAATACTCCAGACGAAGCCGACTATGACGTTATACAGATGATTTCTGATAAAGTTAAACAGAGCAGTGCAAATACAGACGACGAACGCACGCAACTACGCAAAATTCTTTTACAGCAAGCTCCAGTTTTTGACAACGTTCCTGGTACTATGTCCGGTTTTATGTATGAATTTCAAGTTAAACAGCACGACACATTTAAAGCCAAGCATTATCCCATTCCGTATATTCACAGAGAACAAGTTAAGAAAGAATTGCAAGCTATGCTTGACCAAGGAATTATTAGTCCGTACATAAACCCGCTCCATATTGTTAAGAAAAAGGATGGTTCACTTCGCCTCGTACTTGATTCGCGTCACATCAACGACATTATTATTAATGAAACAGATCGCCCACAGGCACTAGAAGAACTTCTACAGAAATTTCAAGGTACTGCTGTTTATTCCACATTAGATTTGAAATCGGGATTTTGGCAAATTCAACTCCATCCGGACTGCAGAAAGTACACGGTTTTTCTCTATTTTGGTGACTGTTATCAATTTTGTAAATTACCGTTCGGTTTAACTATTTCTTCAGCAGCATTTATTCGCGGTTTGAATACAATACTTCCGACAGAGCTTAAATACAGAATCACAACGCACGTAGATGACATTCTTATTGCAGAAGCTAACTGGTCTGAACACAATCTGATTCTTGAACAACTGTTACGAACTTTTCGTGCACAAGGATTCACAGTTAATCTCAGTAAATCGCACTTTGGCTAAACTTCTATAAAATTTCTTGGACATGTAATTTCAGCAGAGGGCATTACGCCTGACCCGGAAAAACTTCAAGCTTTACGACGAAGAAACAACTACGCAGCTTTTTGGGTTTAATTAACTTTTTTCGTAAATTTATTCATTACTCTGCTTTAGACACCCTTAGATTATGTCAATTGACAGGCAAAAACACTATTTGGTCCTGGGATAGCCAAGCACATTCTGAATTTGTGATCCTGAAACAAGCTTTGTTGAATGCACCACTTTTATCACATCCAGATCTTACTAGAAATTTTTCTATTGCGACAGACAGTTCTAACACCGCTTTAGGCGTACATATTTTTCAGGAAATTGAAGAAGATGGCACTACAGTAATTAAAAACATAGCCTTTGCGAGTCGCATTCTGTCACCTGCTGAACGCAATTATTCTGTTACAGAACATTATGTGTTGTATGGGCATTTACGAGATTTCGACATTTTCTTTATGGAAGACATACGACCGTTTACACAGATCATAGAGCTATACAGTTTTTACTTTCCGCTAAATTTACACACGACAGATTAAGCAGATGGAAACTTTGTTTATAGGAATTTAATTTTACAATTGTTCACATTCCCGGTACACAAAATATTGTAGCAGCCGCACTATCCCGTTCTCTCAGCAACAATCAGCAAGGCATCGCAACCAACTTCTGCAAAGCAAATTTCAGCGTCATGTACATTCAACAAGTTGCATTAGAAAATTTCAATTCGTCGTCATTACAAGACATAGCACAAGAGCAGAGTAAAGACAACGTATGGAAAGAAATTAAACACCTTAGGCAAGATAGGAATAATGTTACCATTAGAAACCATTACACTGTACGCAATAACATTCTGTTTCGCCGCTCTCACCCTGACAGCAACAATTGGTTATCATGCATTCCTGGCGAGCTTATTAACAAATTAATCTGGTATACTCATTTAAGTTACGCACATTACGGAGCCAGAAAATGTTTTCTTATACTGAGACAGAACTGTTATTTTACCAACATGGAGAAACGTATTCGACGAGTTTTAGCGTCATGTAAAATCTGCCAGAAAGCTAAGCCAGATACGACTTCACATATTCCTCCATTACATCCCATTGTACCTGTTAAATTGAGACACATGGCCGCTGTAGACATTTTTGGTCCGATTCCCAGAACTAATAGAGGTTTTTGCTACATCTTTGTCGCTGTTGAACTCACTTCAAAATTTGTTACCTTCACTCCGTTATGCAAAGCTACCGCTAAAACTGTTTCGAAAGCATTTGTAAAACATTTTCTATTCCATGTAGGGCATGTGTTGAAAATAATTTCCGACAATGTACCACAGTTTCGATCTGCTATATGGACACGTATGTTACGAGCTAGAAACATTTCTCCGATCTATACAGGGCGTTTCAAAAAGAAAGAGCAGATTTCAAACATTTATTTCTCAAAAACTACAAATGATAGAAACACAATTCCAACGGTCCTTCACTCAATATGAGTACCAAATGTTACACAACAAATATCAAAACTGTACCTCAATATGAGCACCATTTGTTACACGACAAATATCAAACCGGTATCTCATTTCTTGCCACACACGACGCAACTGGTCTTTAGTTACCGAATTCACGGCCGCAACAATTCGATGTCGTACCTCTTGAAGAGTAGCGGGCATAGGTGGGACATAAACACAGTCCTTTATGTACCCCCACAAATAAAAATCGCAGGGAGTAAGGTCTGGTGACCTGGGAGGCCACAGACGATGACATTGATCTTGTGCTCCTGCTCTTCCAATCCACCGTCCTGGAATGGTGTTATTTAGGTACCGTCGTACAGGTTCAGAGAAGTGTGGTGGGGCGCCATCTTGCATGAAGATGAAGTGATTTGAATCTTCCTGAAGTTGAGGAAATAGCCAGTTTTCTAACATGTCCAGGTAAATGGTTCCTGTGATAGTTTTCTCCATGAAAAAGAAAGGTCCATAAACTTTGTTTACCGAAATTGCACAAAAGACGTTAACCTTTGGTGAGTCTCTTTCATGTTGAATAACGTCCCTCGGAGTTTCACTCGCCCAAATTCGTACGTTATGCCGATTAACTTTACCAGAAATGTGAAACGTTGATTCATCTGAAAAAATTAATCGTTCGGCAAAATTGTCCTCTTCCATGTCCTGTAGAATTGCAGTTGAAAATTCGAACCTTTTGTTGTGGTCGTCAGGACGCAATGCTTGCAATAACTGCAGTTTGTACGGCTTCATGTGCAGACGGTTACTCAGAACGCGCCATACCGTTGTTTTAGACATGTTTAGTTCGTGACTTGCCCGTGTCGTGGATTTTCTAGGGCTCCTTTCGTAAGCTGCACGGACACGCTCGACATTTTCATCCGATGTGCGTGGACGACCCGTGCTTTTTCGCTTGCAGATGCAACCATCTTCTACGAATCTGTGATGCCACTCATAAATTTGCTTATGACGAGGCGGCTGTTTGTTGAATTGACGGCGGAATGCACGTTGCACACCAACAATGGACTCTAACTTTGCAAATTGCAGCACACAAAATGATCGTTCCTGTGGTGTCGTCGCCATTTTCCTACAAACAAACGCCAGCGCCACTGCGGATTTGCATGGAACTTCTGCGCGGACCATTGAAAAACTTTGAACCTTTCTCTGACAAGAAACGTTTGAATTGTGTTTCTATCATTTGTAGTTTTTGAGAAATAAATGTTTGAAATCTGCTCTTTCTTTTTGAAACGCCCTGTATATCCAGGTACCATGCCTCTTCGAACCCTTGTGAACGACTAATGAAAGAAATTGGTAAACTATGTAGAATATACTGCCATAAAAGACATATTGATTGGGACACACACATACTCTCATTCCAAGATGTAATTAATTCCATACCAAATGAATCTACTATGCTATCTCCGAGTGTTATACTGAAAAATGTTGAACCACCTAACAAAATTAAAGAATTAGTAACCTTTCCTACATCTCGTCGACTACGACACCATGAAATAATTGACATTGCGCTGAACAACATCAAACGTGCCGCAGAGCGCCGGAGAAGACAGCAAAAACAGGTTTGTACACGCCATGACTTTCGCATTGGATAGAAGATATTAGTACGCACACATTATTTATCTAACAGAGGAAAAGGTTGTTGTTGTTGTGGTCTTCAGTCCTGAGACTGGTTTGATGCAGCTCTCCATGCTACTCTATCCTGTGAAAGCTTCTTCATCTCCCAGTACCTACTGCAACCTACATCCTTCTGAATCTGCTTATTGTATGCATCTCTTGGTCTCTCTCTACGATTTTTACCCTGCACGCTGCCCTTTACTGCTAAATTTGTGATCCCTTGATGCCTCAAAACATGTCCTACCAACCAAACCCTTCTTCTAGTCACGTTGTGCCACAAACTTCTCTTCTCCCCAATCCTATTCAATACCTCCTCATTAGTTACGTGATCTACCCACCTTATCTTCAGCATTCTTCGGTAGCACCACATTTCGAAAGCTTCCATTCTATTCTTGTCTAAACTATTTATCGTCCACGTTTCACTTCCATACATGACTACAGTCCATACAAATACTTTCAGAAACGACTTCCTGACACTTAAATCTACACTCGATGTTAACAAATTTCTCTTCTTCAGAAACGATTTCCTTGCCATTGCCAGTCTACATTTTATATCCTCGACCATCATCAGTTATTTTACTCCCTAAATAGCAAAACTCCTTTACTACTTTAAGTGTCACATTTCCTAATCTAATTCCCTCAGCATCACCCGATTTAATTTGACTACATTCCATTATCCTTGTTTTGCTTTTGTTGATGTTGATCTTATATCCTCCTTTCAAGACACTGTTCATTCCGTTCAACTGCTCTTCCAAGTCCTTTGCTGTCTCTGACAGAATTACAATGTCATCGGCGAACCTCAAAGTTTTTACTTCTTCTCCATGAATTTTAGTACCTACTCCGAATTTTTCTTTTGTTTCCTTTACTGCTTGCTCAATATACAGATTGAATAACATCGGGGACAGGCTACAACCCTGTCTCATTCCTTTCCCAACCACTGCTTCCATTTCATGCCCCTCGACTCTTATAACTGCCATCTGGTTTCTGTACAAATTGTAAATAGCCTTTCGCTCCCTGTATTTTACCCCTGCCACCTTCAGAATTTGAAAGAGAGTATTCCAGTTAACATTGTCAAAAGCTTTCTCTAAGTCCATCATTTAATCATACAGTAAAGCTGCATGCCATCGGGAAAAATTACGGCCCTACAAATGCTAGAAACGTAGGTTTGCCTTTTCTTAATCTTTCTTCTAAGATAAATCGTAAGGTTAGTATTGCCTCACGTTTTCCAACATTTCTACGGAATCCAAACTGATCTTCCCCGAGGTCCGATACTACCAGTTTTTCCATTCGTCTGTAAAAAACTCGCATTAGTATTTTGCAGCTGTGACTTATTAAAGTGATAGTTCGGTAATTTTCACATCTGTCAACACCTGCTTTCTTTGGGATTGGAATTATTATATTCTTCTTGAAGTCTGAGGGTATTTCGCCTGTCTCATACATCTTGCTCACCAGTTCTGTCATGACTGGCTCTCCCAAGGCCATCAGTAGTTCTAATGGAATATTGTCTATTCCCGGGGCCTTGTTTCGACTCAGGTCTTTCAGTGCTCTGTCAAACTCTTCACACAGTATCTTATCTCCCATTTCGTCTTCATCTACATCCTCTTCCATTTCCATAATATTGTCTTCAAGTACATCGCCCTTGTATAAACCCTCTATATACTCCTTCCACCTTTCTGCCTTCGCTTCTTTGCTTAGAACTGGGTTGCCATCTGAGTTCTTGATATTCATACAAGTGGTTCTCTTCTCTCCAAAAGTCTCTTTAATTTTCCTGTAGGCAGTATCTATCTTACCCCTAGTGAGACAAGCCTCTACATCCTTACATTTGTCCTCTAGCCATCCCTGCTTAGCCATTTTGCACTTCCTGTCGATCTCATTTTTGAGACGTTTGCATTCCTTTTTGCCTGCTTCATTTACTGCATTTTTATATTTTCTCCTTTCATCAATTAAATTCAATATTTCTTCTGTTACCCAAGGATTTCTATTAGCCCTCGTCTTTTTACCTACTTGATCGTTTGCTGCCTTCACTACTTCATCCCTCAGAGCTACCCATTCTTCTTCTACTGTATTTCTTTCCCGCATTCCTGTCAATTGTTCCCTTATGCTCTCCCTCAAACTCTCTACAACCTCTGGTTCTTTCAGTTTATCCAGGTCCCATCTACTTAAATTCCCATCTTTTTGCAGTTTCTTCAGTTTCAATCTGCAGTTCATAACCAATAGATTGTGGTCAGAATCCACATCTGCCCCTGGAAATGTCTTACAATTTAAAACCTGGTTCCTAAATCTCTGTCTTACCATTATATAATCTATCTGATACCTTTTAGTATCTCCAGGATTCTTCCAGGAATACAACCTTCTTTTATGATTCTTGAACCAAGTGTCAGCTATGATTAAGTTATGCTCTGTGCAAAATTCTACAAGGCGGCTTCCTCTTTCATTTCTTCCCCCCAATCCATATTCACCTACTATGTTTCCTTCTCTCCCTTTTCCTACTGACGAATTCCAGTCACCCATGACTATTAAATTTTCGTCTCCCTTCACTACCTGAATAATTTCTTTTATCTCGTCATACATTTCATCAATTTCTTCATCATCTGCAGAGCTAGTTGGCATATAAACTTTTACTACTGTAGTAGGCATGGGCTTTGTGTCTATCTTGGCCACAATAATGCGTTCACTATGCTGTTTGTAGTAGCTTACCCGCACTCCTATTTTTTTATTCATTATTAAACCTACTCCTGCATTACCCCTATTTGATTTTGTATTTATAACCCTGTAATCACCTGACCAAAAGTCTTGTTCCTCCTGCCACCGAACTTCACTAGTTCCCACTATATCTAACTTTAACCTATCCATTTCCCTTTTTAAATTTTCTAACCTACCTGCCCGATTAAGGGATCTGACATTCCACGCTCCGATCCGTAGAACGCCAGTTTTCTTTCTCCTGATAACGACGTCCTCTTGAGTAGTCCCCGCCTGGAGATCCGAATGGGGGACTATTTTACCTCCGGAATATTTTACCAAAGAGGACGCCATCATCATTTAATCATACTGTAAAGCTGGTAGATGTAGTAAATTTGAGCTTCTATATGCAGGTCCATATCGAATTCGCAGCATTCCTCACCCCAATGTAGTACACGTCGAAACTCTGAGAACCAGAAAAAGTAAAGGCATACACCATGTCTCCAATATGAAACACTTTATTAAATGAACATACTTTATGATTTATCACACTGTAAAGCCATTTCCTGATTTTTTATATAACCACTTATGCAATTATATTTACATGAACACTTACTGATGATAATCGTATTTTTTTTGGCAAGTGCCCGGCAAGGTAAGGTTAGCAGGTCGCTTTTCTTGTCGTTACACATCAGACCGTGCACATTTTCCAGATAAACTTACACATTTTATGACCACTTATGCAATTATATTTATGTGACTACTTACTGATGATTATCGTATTTTTTCTTGGCAAGTGCCCGGCAAGGTAAGGTTAACAGGTCGCTTTTCTTGTCGTTACACATCAGACCGTGCACATTTTCCATTCTCCATGTATGTATGATTGTTTTCCTGTTTTGTCTGTATGCACTATGAAATGTTTAAGATATAACAAACACCAGTTGACTTTGACATTTTGCCTTATGATATCTCAACATCGTGACGATTTTACATTTTCTTTTGCTGCTACATTGTGATACTCTGTGTCCATTTTTGCACCTTCACACTGTCTATATTTTTGACATATTACGTTTTCTGTCATGCTATGCTGTATGCTTAATTATATCACTAGAAACCAGTTTTTATTTAATGGGTATATGACTTAAATGCAAGACATTAATCATTGTTTATCATCTTCAGAAAGAAATAACGTGTAAAAGAAATAAATTAAACAGACCACAGTGGATTACTATGAAATGGGAATTTCACCTTCGGAATGAACGAAAGAAGATGCAATACCTCGTCACGAAGAGTAAATGGATCAGAATTAACAAGCATTAACAAGAATATACTAAACACATCGTATGATAGCGGTCTTAACTAATTTTTTCTTTCAGCATACGAGGCTATTGATGCAGGCTGTCAGACAGAACTACACGTCTTAGTTTTAGTGATGAAATATACTAGAAATAAGGAACTCTATACTATGAATATTTGTATGATGAACTGTCTTTTTGCAGATGATAATGAATGATGTATTTTTTTCCAGGAGAAGCTATTCATGAAATTAATGTGCTATAAGCACTTGGTCATTAAACCTGTTCTATCGAGCGAAATTTGTGACTGGATCGAGCATTTTTTGGTAGGGAAGACGAAGAAAGTTGTCACGCATCGGAGATTCATCGGCGGATGTAGAAGTAACTTCTTGCCTTAGGGAACTGTGTTGAGATCGTAGCTGTTCGTGTTCGTGATGTCCCATTACTGACCATGCAGACAGTATTAATAGTAAGCTCAAACATTTTGCAGATGATGCAATTCTCTGTATGGAAGTAGTGTTTGACAAAAGATGCATAAAATACTCAGTCAGGTTTTTAAAAGATTTCAAGGTGTACAAAGTTCGGTAACTTGCTTTAAATGTTCGGAAATGCAGTATTGTGTACTTCACAAAACGAAAAAAACGTAGTATCCTGTGACTGTGTTATCGATGAGTCACAGCTGGAATCGTTTACAAATGGCTGCGTGTCACACGTTGTAGAGATGCGGAATGGAATGAGCACGCAGGCTGTGCAGTGAGTGGAGAGGGTGAAGGGAATCGATTTGTCGGTAGGATACAGAGGGAGTGCAGCCGGTCCGAGCCTGGTTCACGAATCAGTGGCCGCCCTGGCGGCGCCTGTGCTGCCCGCCGACCGCGGGCTCCTCCGCGAAAGGGTCGCCTCGAAGGGCGGCCGGCGTCAGCATCTCAGCCTTCAGGACAAAAATCCAGCTCTAACGTCGACATTAAGTAACTACCACTTTACAAAGTCTCTAAACTACTGGCATCCGATTTATAAGATTTTGCGCTCGAACGAGGAAAATGACAAATTTCGCCATTTTTCGTAAAAACCGCCGATTTCGCGTCGTTTGTCATGTTGTCGTTCACGCGAAATCTCTCTGTCCACAGCCTTAACATAAACGCTCTTCTCCGTTACCCTAAATAATCAACACCTGCGAGTTCGCACAGACTATCGTTAACTCTATCCTGAGAATAAAGGAAGCTCGGACTGAAATGTTTCGAAATGTGACATTCCGGAGCCCTGGGTGATTAGCGATGACTTTAGCTACGCAGCTTTGTGAATAGAAAGGTGGTGGCACAGTAGTGCCTGGCAGGAATGGGAAAAACCGACCGGTTAAAGCCGATACCGGTATTTTAGTTCCGAATAACCGGTATTTTCCGGTATTTCTTCGGTCTCCGTTGTAACAGGCGCTTTTTTAAATTTTTTACTGAATACAGAGTAAAAAACCGTAATATCAGTTCGAAATATTGCTTTATTATACGAAATGGGAAACGAGATCAGTGCTATTTTACTAACAACGCCGACAGAAACGAGGAACAAACACACGGCGTAAGAACCGGCACGGATCTGCTGAGACAGCGACGTCGCCGGCCGTACGGCTGCCGTCGCAGTGGCGCCGACAACGGCCGTCAGACGTCGCCCGACAGAGTCAGCCGACAGAGTCAGCCGACAGCGTGCGCACGCTGGGCCCGATCTCCTCCGTCATTTTTTGACTGGGCCAAAGGAGGTTACGTTAGGTTAGAAACTATACTACGTATCAAGTAGGTTAGATTCTAAAGACGCCACTCTCATTGGATACGAGTGCTGCACAGTCGCTTCTGCTATTAAATAGAAGCCAAATGCGTGGAATGAGCTTTCCTGTCTCGTGAAGAACGTGTCGAGTACCATACAAAAAAATGGCTCTGAGCACTATGGGACTTAATTGCTGACGTCATCAGCCCCCTAGAACTTAGAACTACTTAAAGCTAACTAACCTAAGGACATCACACACATCCATGCCCGAGGCAGGATTCCAACCTGCGACCGTAGCGAATATATGTAATGACGGGATGAGGATGATGATTGGTGTTTTAGGGCGCACAACAGCGAGGTTATCAGCGCCCGAAAATGACGGGAGAGATACGTTCCGTTAATACTCGAGATAAAAGCAAGTTGTAAACACTCTCGTTCGCTGTGTTTGTTTAAAGTTGTGCAGAGGTGCGTCAATGAGTGTCACTGACCACACGAGTAAGACACAAACATAAGGTGTAGCGTAGGACACTGTGATAACCTGCAGCACTTACAACTGTAATTACATACTGTGGACCACCTTTACAAACCACTTCATATCAACACAATCACTGTCCTACTGGCTAAAACGCCAGTAAGGAGTAATGATAAGTTGTGCGCAACTAACGACAGCCTGCCCCAAAATAGACCGAGTACAGTAGTTACATGTACATAAGATACGCCACCCTTTTGACTCGAATAAATTATTTTTTCAGGCTATCATGTGTTGTTGTTGTGGTCTTCAGTCCTGAGACTGGTTTGATGCAGCTCTCCATGCTACTCTATCCTGTGCAAGCTGCTTCATCTCCCAGTACCTACTGCAACCTACATCCTTCTGAATCTGCTTAGTGTATTCATCTCTTGGTCTCCCTCTACGATTTTTACGCTCCACGCTGCCCTCCAATATTAAATTGGTGATCCCTTGATGCCTCAGAACATGTCCTACCAACCGATCCCTTCTTCTGGTCAAGTTGTGCCACAAACTTCTCTTCTCCCCAATCCTGTTCAATACTTCCTCATTAGTTATGTGATCTACCCACCTGATCTTCAGCATTCTTCTGTAGCACCACATTTCGAAAGCTTCTATTCTCTTCTCGTCCAAACTATTTATCGTCCATGTTTCACTTCCATACGTGGCTACACTCCATACAAATACTTTCAGGAACGACTTCCTGACACTTAAATCTATACTCGATGTTAACAAATATCTCTTCTTCAGAAACGCTTTCCTTGCCATTGCCAGTCTACATTTTATACCCTCTCTACTTCCACCATTGTCAGTTATTTTGCTCCCCAAATAGCAAAACTCCTTTACTACTTTAAGTGTCTCATTTCCTAATCTAATTCCCTCAGCATCACCCGACTTAATTCGACTACATTCCATTATCCTCGTTTTGCTTTTGTTGATGTTCGTCTTATATCCTCCCTTCAAGACACTGTCCATTCCATACAACTGCTCTTCCAAGTCCTTTGCTGTCTCTGACAGAATTACTATGTCATCGGCGAACCTCAAAGTTTTTATTTCTTCTCCATGGATTTTAATACCTACTCCGAATTTTTCTTTTGTTTCCTTTACTGCTTGCTCAATATACAGATTGAATAACATCGGGGAGAGGCTACAACCCTGTCTTACTCCCTTCCCAACCACTGCTTGCCTTTCATGTCCCTCGACTCTTATAACTGCCATCTGGTTTTTGTACAAATTGTAAATAGCCTTTCGCTCCCTGTATTTTACCCCTGCCACCTTCAGAATTTGAAAGAGAGTATTCCAGTCAACATTGTCAAAAGCTTTCTCTAAGTCCATCATTTAATCATACAGTAAAGCTGGATGCCATCGGGAAAAATTACGGCCCTAGTTTCCCCTTGCTTTCAGCCGTTCGCAGTACCAGCACAGCAAGGCCGTTTTGGTTATTCTTACAAGGCCAGATCAGTCAATCCTCCAGACGGTTGCCCCTGCAACTACTGAAAAGGCTGCTGCCCCTCTTCAGGAACCACACGTTTGTCTGGCCTCTCAACAGATACCCCCCCGTTGTGGTTGTACCTACGGTATGGCTATCTGTATCGCTGAGGCACGCAAGCCTCCCCACCAACGGCAAGGTCCATGGTTCATGAGGGGGGGGAGGGGGGGGGGCTATGATGTATGCCTAAAATTTCCAATAAAGATTTTGCCTATTTGAGGTTTCGAATAAATCTGCGATTGCAGTCGATATATTCCGGATTATATCCCGATATATTTTGATCCTCAGGATGCCACAAACTCACTCTTATCAGTTTCTGAAGCTCCATATTTAGTGCGTGAGAACATCAGTCTGTTTGACCGAAGAAAACTAACTCATCTGAACTTCACCGATTGTCGTCCGAAGTCTGTGAAGAAGAGGTGCCGTAGTGTAACGGCGCACGAAGCAGCGTACCGATTTGAAAAGATCGGCCGGCCGCCTCCAGCCGACGTCGGTCGTCGGCGGAGACCACCGACACTGGAGCCACGGCGGGCGCCGCCTCACAAGGGACGCGGGTGCGTGCGGTGCGTAGCGGGGGCCCGCCCCCCGCACGGCCTGCGCGACGGTGCCTCGCACTGCCGGTGGCGCCAGCGCCGCTCTGCAGACATGCTTTCGAGGTGACGTAAAACACTGTCCGACTTCCAGCGTGCTGGAGCAGCTCGGGTCAGCAACTTCCGTTACTCAGTAGAACCAGAAAAACCAGTCCGAGTTGCCAATTTTTACCCTTCATCCATTAGATGAATCATCATTACCATTTTCAAATCATCACAACACATCCGAAAATGGTATTTCAGAAAACGCCAAAAATATGCAATGATCAGTGCATACAGATAACTTATCTGTACGCACTGTAAATGTTCATTGCACATTTTTTTACTTCTTCGGAAATGCCATTTTCGACTATGTTATGGTGATTTAAAAATGAGTCTCGTCCCGAAACTAGTCATCGAATGAATAAAAAGTAAAAATTTGCAACTTGACTCGTTTTTCCATTCTACTGGTAAAATGTTTTCCGAAGTGACACAGCACTGACCTGCAATGCTTCACCTGCTTTAAGGGATTAAATATTTGTCTGCCATAGAAGAGTAACAAATTAGAAACTTAACAATTCATTCACAGCATTCAGTAAAAATACAAGGTAGCTGATCTTTTCCCAGTGCCTACATAATACGCCTCCATCTGGTTGTAACCCTCGCGCGATCCTCGGTTTTTGAGCGGAGTTTCTGAAACTTGGAGTCGTTAGGCGAATACTGATGTCTTTTGGAATTCAACCACCCATCTCTTTTCGAGAAAAGCAGCGAACGGTTGACGCTCGGTGTTTTCTTTTGTTTGCTTATTTAATTGTTTTGATTCTATGTATCACGAAGCTAAGAGAGAAAAATTTTTCAGTGTTCGTTCGATTTGTAGTTTATTACAAGACGTAATAGGAACGATAAACCGACAATCGGTTACTTCAGAAACAGGTTAGTTTGAGCGCTTTTCAAATTCAGGTTAAACTGGAGAGGAAAAAATTTATACAGCCGAAAACCGGTTGTTTCAGCGATACACGTCCATCTGCTCGATACAATTTGAAACGAGACTCGTCCGACCGGGCAACATGCTTCCAGCCATAAACAGTACAAGGGCCTTCGGCTCCGGAAGCCCATATCGATGACGTTTCGCTGAATGATTCGCACGCTGACACTTGCTGCTGGCCCAGCATTGAAATCTGCGGCAATTTGCGGAAGAGTCGGACGTCTGTCACGTTGAACGATTCTCTTCAGTTGACGTCAGTCCCGTTCGTGCATGATCTTTTTCCGGCCGCAGCGATGTCGCAGAGCTGACGTTTTACCGGAGTCCTCATACTCACAGTACACTCGTGAAATGGTCGTACGGGAAAATCCGCACTTCATCACTACCTCGGAGATGCTGTGTCCCATCGCTCTTGCGGCGACTCTAACGTCACGTACAAACTCACTTAAATATTGATAATCTGCAATTGTGGCAGCAGTACCCGATCTAATACATGCGCCAGACACTTGTTACTTGTATAAGCGTTACCGACCGCAGCGCCGTATTCTGCCTGTTAACATATCTGTGTATTTGAATACGCATGGCTATACTAGTGTCTTTGGCGCGTGAGTCTGAGACAACAGGAGTCTGGCGCACTTGTTAAATAGCTTACTACTGCTAGAATGGCAGTTTATGAACATGTAAGTGGGTTTGAACGTCGTGTTATAGTCGGCCTACTTGCGTCTCCGAGGTAGCGATGGAGTGGAGATGTGCGCGTACGACAGTTTCACAAGTATACTGTATCAAGAATCCGGTAATACATCATGTGGAAGGCCACATGACGCATGTGGCCTTCCACAACAGAAATCGCGAGCGACCGTAGGAACTATTCGAGACGGACGATCGCCGTTTAATGACCGTGTCGGCAGACGGTGGAACGAACACAGTACAGTTCAGAGCAACAGCGTTCTACGATTGTCGTTCCACGATCATTGTTGAACGGTAATGGCAACAGTCGCAACAAGGAGAACGTACCTTAAGGAAGACCAATCGTTTACACACCGTGGGCAAGTCAATCTTCGCAACACGCTGTAATCGTCAGCTGAAAAATCAATACGAGTCGAAGAAGTGGATAAAAACAACGCCATCGGTATATGGTCATTCAGTGCGTGTTTTTCGAGACCCGCATCGTGGTCTGCGGTCTACTGACGGGAATCTAAAGACACCCGGGCATCTCGAGTTCCTCAGATGTGCTGCCGCCGCAGCTACTGGGGGACATAAGGCAACCAATGTTTCATCATCGTGACCCCCGCTTTCTCACTTCTGGCGGCGGAGCCTCTGGAGACAACACTTGGAAAGCACTGGAACGGTAGTTCAGAAAACGCGAATCGGTCTGCTCACTCGCCAAACTTAACACTACTATGTTTTCATTTGTGGGAAAAATTAAAACAAGCATTCTATTAGGAAACAGCGATCACTGCCAAAGGCACGAAATGCGTTACAACACGGGCCTGAGATGCGGGTAACTCCTGATGTAACTCAACGTGCAGTATTATTTCTCGAAAATCATTTTATAGGGATGCTCGTTATCAACGTTTTGAGCACTTTGTATGACAGCCGTGACAATAAACAGACGACAGTATGTGAGAAAATGTTTCTTTGGAATTTTTTGGTGAGGTCTTATGGGACCACATTGGAGAGCTGATCGGTCCCTAAGACTACACACTACTTAATGTAACTTAAACTAACTTGCACTGCTGAAAATACACGCTGCCATGTCCGAGGGAGGGTTCGAACCTCCGAAGGGGGGGGCCGCATGGACCGTGACAAGGCGTCCCAGACCGCGCGGCTACCCAGTGCGGCCCGTATGTGAGTTCGGGTTTGCTTACATTTGGTATAACAGGGCATACATTTGTGGAACCTGTACTCCTGACGATGGGCAGTGGTTTGCGGGTACGTATTCTGGTGAGTCACAGAGAATGTTACGAATACATCGAGATATTGAAGCGAGTGTGATTTTTTTAAAAATACGATGATATACTTTTTTTTACGGCTTCCGAATGCGCTTGAACAGACGAGTACAGGGATATGGAGATTGTTGATTTTGGAGTTGAATCGGCCGGAGTGGCCGCGCTGTTCTAGGCGCTACAGTCTGGAGCCGAGCGACCGCTACGGTCGCAGGTTCGAATCCTGCCTCGGGCATGGATGTGTGTGATGTCCTTAGGTTAGTTAGGTTTAATTAGTTCTAAGTTCTAGGCGACTGATGACCTCAGAAGTTAAGTCGCATGGTACTCAGAGCCATTTGAACCATTTGATTTTGGAGTTGAAAATGTTCGCAGAATAATCCGAGAAATGTTTTAAGACTGAAAGGGAAGTCGGCCGGAGTCGGCTATCGCGTCTGAAGAGGCTCATGGTAGGCTACTTGTTTGTGTAAGCATATCGAGTGTTTACTCGTCTGCATTGCAGGACCGGCAGGAACTGCGTCTTTTGTCGGCAGGTCATTTCCGCTGTGAGGCTCCTCGCACGCTGATGAGGAGAAGTTGGACGTGCCGCTTCTGTACGGCGAATGCTGAAGAAATGCTTTCGAGACGGCAGGGACGGCCATCCCGATCGACGCTGCCCGTCGCGTGAGGCACTCCACGAGTTATGAGGCGAGCAGCGCGAGGCCAGACGGGGGGCGGCGACGAGGGCTGCGGCCGACGCAGCTCACGAGGCAGCCGTCCTGGCTGCGGCGGTCGTTCAGCCCGCGGTGCGTCGTGCCGGGGAACGCGGGGTCGGCCAGGCGAGTGTCGTCCGCACCTCGCATCGACACAAATCCCACCCTCGTCGTCTGCCACTGCATCAGCCGCCCGGAGGACGTGATTTCGAACGTCGGTGCAGAATTCTGCCGCTTTGCTCTGCGGCGCCTGGGACGCGACACCGCGATTCTCCAACGTGTTACCCCTTTACCGAGGAAGCGACACTTACGAACGGCAGTAATGTGGATTTACGTAACGTGCACTGCTGGCCAGCTCAAAGTGCACGCTGGCCCCGTCACGCTCAGCACCGACGACCGTGGAGCGTAAACGCGTGGTGCGGCGCCATAGGAAACTCCACCGTGAGTTCTCACGTCATCGCAGGGCTGTTGAATAGGCACCCTTCCCTACGAACACTCCGTCTCTTCTCCTGGAAGACGGACCGCCGGGTAAGAGTCAGCGTACGTGGTTCCGACACGACGGCTGCCCAGCTCGGTCTTTCCGCTGTGCGACGCAAATGCGGATGGGATGTTTCCTGACAGTCCCATAGGAAGCAGTGCTGCACTGCAGTGGCCAGCCGCTCTCGATTGCTCATCTCTGAGGGCAGCGCTGGAAGGTGCAGCCTGTCACGAAGTCCCAGTCACACCAGGCTGTGTGCGCCGTCGCATCCCCACAGTACGCTACGACGTAACATCCAGTCTGCTTTTATCTGTTCATCTTTCTCTCGATCGGCGATTGCAAGTCTGCATTCGATGGTAAACAATTCGAGCACGTAGTTAAGTAAGGTGTAAAACAACGTTTCGTTAAGAAACATATTTATTTTGTGGGTGGCATGTCGTCAGTCATTGTGAATAAAATGTTAATTTAAGTGTCTTTCGACTGATTACAATTTCACGTAGTATCTGTAGACACATTTTTCAACAGCAGGCGTTTTGCCTTTAACAAGCATTCAGGAGTCTCCTGCGAAAGACGGGTCAGGTCTTATTATTATTATTATTATTATTATTATTATTCCGAATACGTCATCCGGCGATCACGTTCAAATTTCAGTTATTCGTTCTTCGTTCTCTTTTTTTTTTCTTCAGGTATGCAGGTGTTTCTTCGTTCTGTCTTCAGATCCTTTTCAACCAGTCTTTTTAGCTACCCTACCTTAGGATCCTTGCATTTTCAATCCTTTCACCCTAAAGCCTTCTCTGTTGTTTATAATTTCCAATTTCATAATGTTGCATTCTAAATCCTGTTTCACTTCGTTGACCCAGCTTGTTGTGGGCTTCTGAAAATCTTATTAGTTAATCCACTGTCTTTCATTCGAAACAGATGTCCAAAAATCATGAGACTTCTTTTTCTCATTATGTTTGAAATATATTCTATACTTTGGTATACTTCAGAATTACTTCATAATTTCCAACTTTCTCCTGTGTTTTGTGGTCCTAATATTTTCCTTGGAATTCGCCTTTCTGGTACTTCTAATTTATCTAAATTCTAGTTTAATGCCCGGTATTCGTTTGCATGTAGGCATTCTGGCTTCACTACTGTGCTGTAATACCTTACTTTTGCATTTTTCGATAGACGCTTTGGATTGTTGATGTCTTTGCCGATACCAAACGCTTTCCCCATGTCATGCAACCTTTCCTCTATTGCAGAATTTTCCAAAGCATTTTGTTGCATTATCTCCCCTAGCTATTTGAATTTTCTTACCTTCTCTATGTGGCCAATATCTGTTCTGAGAAATTTTGAAGCATCTTTAACGTTTGTTACAAAATTTGTTTTCTGCAGAAATTCTTAAGCCAGTTCTGCTGGCTATTTCTTCCAAGAGATTTATTTGTGCTATAGTAGGTGCCACATTTTCGGAAAGTATAACAAAATCTTCTGCAAATGCTAGACAGTTGATATCGATCTATTTGCTTTCTCTTTCTAACCTTATAGGTGATGTGTTGAGTTCAATAAGTTTTTCGTTCCAAATTGTTACTGTTTTCCCTAACACACTATTAAAAAGAATTGGTGACAGGCCGCCACCTTGGAATACCCCTGTTTTTATTTTGAAAGGCTGTGAAATTTCTCCCATAAATGTTACCTTACACACTGTATCCTTAAATGTTTCACGGATTAGGTTTGCCAGTTTAGACTTAACGCCGAATTCTCGAATTATTTAATCTATAGTTTCTCTGTCAAGAGAATCAAAAGCCTTTTTGAAATCCAAGAACATACCTACAATATCTTTTGAATTAAGTAATCTGGAGCGCCCCCCATGAACCTTGGAGCTTGCTGCTGCCGTTGGTGGGGAGGCTTGGGTGCCTCAGTGATACAGATGGCCGTACCGTAGGTGCAACCACAACTGAGGGGTATCTGTTGAGAGGCCAGACAAACGTGTGGTTCCTGAAGAGGGGCAGCAGCCTTTTCAGTAGCTGCAGGGGCAACAGTCTGGATGATTGACTCATCTGGCCTTGTGACACTAACCGAAACGGCCTTGCTGTGCTGGTACTGCGAACAGCTGAAACCAAAGGGAAACTAAAGATTTATTCGTTTTGAAGGGAAACCAGAGTAAAGGGAAACTAAAGCCGTAACTTTTCACAAGGGCATGCAGCATTACTGTATGGTTAAATGGTGATGCGGTCCTCTTGGGTAATATATTCTGGAGGTAAAAAAGTCCCCCGTCCGGCCTACAAAAGAGGACGCCGTTATCAGGAGAAAGAAAACTGGCATTCTGCCGATCAGAGTGTGGAATGTCAGATTCCTTAATCGGGCTGGTAGGTTAGAAAATTTAAAAAGGGAAATGGATAGGTTAAAGTTATATATAGCGGGCATTAGTGAAGTTTGGTGGCAGTAGGAACAAGACTTTGGGTCAGGTGAATACAAGATTATAACTACAAAATTAAGTAGGGGTAATGCAGGAGTAGGTTTAATAATGAATAAAAAGTATCAGTCCGAGTAAGCTACTATGAACAGCATATTGAACACATTATTGTAGCAAAGACAGACATGAGGCCCTTTGCCTACCACAGTAGTACAGGATTATATGATGTTGAAGAAACGTATGATGACATAAAGGAAATCGTTCAGATATTGAAATGAAACGAAAATTTAACAGTCATGGGGGACTGGAATTCAGTAATAGTAAAAGGAAGAGAAGGAAAAGAAGTAGGTGAATATGGATGGAATGGGGGTAAGGAATGAAAGAGGAATTTTGCACAGAGCATAACTTCGGTTCAAGAATCATGAAAGAAGGTTGTATACATGGTAGAGGCCTGGAGATACGGGAAGGTTTTAGATACATTATATAATGGTAAGACAAAAATTTAGGAACCAGGTTTTAAACTGTAATACATTTCCAGGGGCAGATGTGGACTCTAACCACAATTTATTGATTATGAGCTGTAGATTAAAATTGAAGAAACTGCAAAAAGGTAGGAATTTAAGGAGATGGAACCTGGATAAACTGAAAGAACCAGAGGTTGTAGAGAATTTCAGGGAGAGCTTGAGGGAACGATTGACAAGAATGGAGGAAAGAAATGCAGTAGAAGAAGAATGGGTAGCTTTGAAAGCTGAAATAGTGCAGGCAGCGGAGGATCAAGTAGGTAAAAAGACGAGGGCTAGTAGAAATCCTTGGGTAACAGAAGATACATTGAATTTAATTGATAACAGAAGAAAATATAAAAATGCAATAAATGAAGCAGGCAAAAAGGAATACAAACGTCTCAAAAATGAGATCGACAGGAAGTTCAAATTTGCTAAGCAACGATGGCTATAGGACAACTGTAAGGATGTAGAGGCATATATCACTAGGGGTAAGATAGATACTGCCTACAGGAAGAGACCTTTGAAGAAAACAGAACCACTTGTATGAATATCAAGAGCTCAGATGGAAAATCAGTTCCAAGCAAAGATGGGAAAGCAGAAAGGTGGAAAGAGTACGTAGAGGGTCTATACAAGGGCGATTTACTGGAGGCAATATTATGGAAATGGGAGAGCACGTGGATGAAGATGAAATGGGAGATATGATAGTGCGTGATGAGTTTGAGAGAGCACTGAAAGATCTGAGTTGAAACAAGGCCCCAGGAGTAGAAAACATTCCATTAGAACTACTGATGGCCTTGGGAGAGCCAGCCCTGACAAAACTCTACCATCTGGTGAGCAGGATGTACGAGACAGGCGAAATACCCTCAGGCTTCAAGAAGAATATAATAATTCCAAAGAAGGTAGGTGTTGACATGTATGAAAATTATCGAAGTATTAGTTTAATAAGTCACAGGTGCAAAATACTAACACGAGTTCTTTACAGACGAATGGAAAAACTGGTAGAAGCCGACCTTGGGGAAGATCAGTTTAGATTCCGTAGAAGTGTTGGAACACGTGAGGCTATACTGACCCTACGACTTACCTTAGATTAAGGAAAGGTGAACCTATGTTTCTAGCATATGTAGACTTAGAGAAAAGGACCTGGAAAAGCAGTTGAACGAAATGGACAGTGTCTTGAAAGGAGGATATAAGATGAACTTTAACAAAAGCAAAGCGAGGATAAGGGAATGTAGTAGAATTAAATCAGGGATTGTTGAGGGAATTAGATTAGGGAGTGAGACAAAGTTGTAAATGAGTTTTGCTATTTGGGGAGCAAAATAACTTATGATGGTCGAAATACAGAGGATATAAAATGTATACTAGCAATGGCAAGGAAAGCGTTTCTGAAGAAGAGAAATTTGTTAACATCGAGTGTAGATTTAAGTGTCAGGAAGTCGTTTCTGAAAGTATTTGAATGGAGTCTAGCCATGTATGGAAGTGAAACATGGACGATAATTAGAGAAGAAGAGAATAGAAGCTTTCGAAATGTGGTACTACAGAAGAATGCTGAAGATAAGATGGGTAGATCACATAACTAATGAGGAGGTACTGAAAAGAATTGGGTAGAAGAGGAATTTGTGGCACAACTTGACAAGAAGAAGGGATTAGTTGGTAGGACATGTTCTGAGGCATCAAGTAATCACCAATTTTGTACTGGAGGGCAACGTGGAGGGTGAAAATCGTAGAGGAAGGCCAAGAGATGAATACACTAAGCAGATTCAGAAGGATGTAGGCTGCAGTAGGTACTGGGAAATGAAGAACTTTGCATAGGATAGGGTAGCATGGAGAGCTGCATGAAACTAGTCTCTGGACTGAAGAACAAAACAAGAACACAACAGTTTTTAATTGATTCTTTCGTTATAGTAAGCCTGTCTGTATTATATATTATTAATCTTTGTGACTTTCTATGTTCTTAATTCGGTAGGAGTTTGCCTGATTTTGGAGAGGTACTGATCAGAATCAGATTCACTATTCGGTACTGTTTTCACATTCACAGTTTCCATTGCACTTTTTTTCGAAATAGCCACATGACCAAATCGAAATCGTCCTAACATTGGGTTAGGAGATATCCACGTTTCACCTTTTCTTGGGAGTTTCCTAAATAAGGTTGGTGTTAGTTTCTGATGAGACCTTTAACACGAGCTGATTAGCCTCATAACATTTGTGTCGGTTATTCTATGAGCCGGGCAGTGTCCTAGTACATTTCTAAATTTCTTTCCTCTTCGTATTTGTGTACTGATGTTGGGTATTAGTAATACGACGTTCATCTTTGGAATTTTAGATATTTCAGTTTCTAAAAGACAGCAGAATTCCTCTGTTTTTTGTGGATTTTTCTCGTTGTTTTCATTTATTGTATACCTTGTTTTTGCATCTAACTGACAAGAAAGATTGTGTGTGTGAGGTGGATCTAAATTCTGTAACTATTCTAATTACGTTTTTATGAACACAGAAAGCTGTACCCCATAATGGCATCGGATTCGTAATTTTTATTGCTGGTTTGCCTTTGAAGATTTTGTAGTTACAAGAATCTACTACATTTTCTTCCAGGAACCTTTGTTTCTTGAATTGCTAAAATCTGAATTTGGTTTTTTTAGGTATTTCCAGTTCTTTTTGTTTGCCATTCTTGATTAGAGAATTCGTTTTTTCCGTGAACAGACTGTTTATCACGATGAAGTATGAATGGCATCTCTATTTCGCCGCTGATAAGTGAGCAGCATTATGGAGGGTTTCAATGGGAAACTGCGTGACACAACTGTAGTTGTTTCTTAAAAACTGGAAACGTACATACGCCTGTAACAGTACACTCAAGACCCATCTGACGCACCAGGAGTCGGCGTTCAGCGTAGTTCCGTACACAAAGCTGACAGCTGGCCCTGTGTCTGCGTGGCTACGTGGCGTTTCCTACCGCGGGGTTTCCCACAAGGGTGCAGCAGGTAGCGAAGCTGTCCCGAGCAACCGGTCCCGTAGCGAGGTGTTTGCGAACTGAGCCTCCCCCACTGCTTGCCTACCCCAGTCGCTCACCCTCAGTGCAGGAGTTGTCACCGTTTCTCAGACAGTGTCGTCGTCGATAGCTTTCATTCCGTGCGTTTTCCTATACGACTTCTGTTCTACGCAGTGTACACGATGGAAGTGATAACAACAACTAAAGGGAGGCCGTGTCTTATCAAGGATAGTCATCGCTACCGTATTCATAGGAAAAATGAAGAATATACGAACTGGATGTGCGTCAATTATGAACGGAGTAGGTGCAAAAGGTCGTTTAAAAATTGCAAATGGTGAAATCGTTGCTCAACAGCAACATTCTCGTCCACCTGACAAAACAGATGTGACGATAAAGAAAAGACTACATAATTGCAGAATTCGTGAAGAAAAGACAGTTCCTGTAGCCCACATTTTTAAGCAGGAATTTCAAGATTTGAAAGATAAAGGGTTAGAATTCGTGGCAAATATGCCGAATTATGACAGCTCCAAGACTCAGTTGTGTAAGGCGAGAAGAGGAGCTATTGGGACAACCCAGAACCCTGGCTCTAGTTCGAAAATTCACTTTAGCGAAGGCCTTTTGATATTAACGGAAGGTAATAGTTTTTTGAAGGTTGATGATGGCTCTGTTCCAGGCAAGAGACTTTTAGTATTTGCTTGTGAAGAAGCAGAGAAAATCCTTTGTGACAATGGAAGTGTGCTTATGGATGGGACATTTGACAGCTGTTCCAAACAGTTCAGACAGTTGTACACAATCCATGTCGACATCGGAAGTACAGAAGAGGCAACTAAGATATTTCGTGTTTTATTTGCTTTGCTGCCAGACAAAAGTCAAAATTTATACGAAAGACTTTTTTCTGGATTGAAATCTAAGGTGGCTGGGTGGTCACCAAAAACTGCAGTGCTAGATTTTGTAATGGCTACAATTAAAGCAATGAATTCAGTGCTCCCTGAGACACAACTTTCCGGTTGTAATTTTCACTTTAACCAGTGTCTGTGGAAAAAGATACAGGAACTGGGATCAACGGAAGACTACAGGGATAGGGAGGAAGTCCGGTTGTTTTGTCGCATGTGTGCTGGAATGGCACATCTTCCACTTAACACTGTCGATGAAGCATGGATTTTAATAATGGAACAAATGCCCAGTGGAGAGAAGATCACAGCATTTGCAGACTATATGGTTGATCAGTGGATGGAAAATCCTAATATATCTATTGAAATGTGGAATGTTTATAACCAACGACACAGAACGACGAATGCCGTCAAAGGTTGGCATAGAAAACTGAACTCCTCAATAAATCAGAAACATCCAAATACATACTTTCTGATTCAGAAGCTGAAGGAGGAGACAGTGAATGGTATTTTTGAAATTAAAAAAGATTCCGTTGGCCTACCTCTTCAAAAAAGAAAGAAAAGGTACACAGATCTTGACAAAAGATTAAAAGACATTATGAAAACATATAAAGACTCTGGAGATGTAAAAAGGTGTTTAAAATCTCTAGCCTTTTTACCAAAAATTGAATAGGAAATTACGGCTGATAAGAAAAAGAGGTCTTTAATTTGCTACTGTAATTCTGAACAACAATAACAACAAAAACAAGAAGAAATAAATAAAAAGAAATAAAATTAAAAAAAGCATTTAAACATGCCTATGTACTACGTGCATAGCCAGTCCTAAGCCTGGATAAAATGTGAAGGGATGTTCTTATTTTCATGTCAGTCGGAAAGTTCACTGTTACGATATTTATTTGTAGTCGGAAATACGAGCGTCACCACGGAGGGGGTCTAGAGACTCGAAAAGGTGAATGATAAAAAATTTACCGTGATGTTCTGTGTGAAAAATTATGGAGCTTGCTGTGGGCCTTAAAAATATTGTTGTTTCAAACCGGTATGTGTAATAAAGCACACATTTTACCAGCATCAATAATTTCGCAAATTTAACTTGCCGATTCTGGAGTTTCGTCATATATGTCATACAAAACTAATTATTTGTATTTGGTGTATTTCATTCACAAAAGTACGCTTTTAACGGTATTTCTGAAGTTCTAATACAAAATCTGCTATTTATTGAATTTTTGACTCAACAAAACTGAAATTTTACTTGGTAAATTTCTTACATAACATGGTCACTCGTCCTGCGAAGCTTACAGGATTTTTGGCGAGGAAGGCGGAATGAGGACTCAGACAGCTGGTTGCCCACTTTTCTGTCAGAGTCTTTTAAACACGAACATATTTGCCTTTATTGTGCTCCAACAGGAGCATTTTTCAGCTGATTATTATGTAGTTCATTTTATAAAGATGAAATTCCAACTAGATGAACTTTGGTGGAGTCATCTGTATTAAGCAACGAATTTTATCGTATGTAGGCATCAAGAACAACACTCTAGTTACCGAGACTTTAAACGCCTCATCGAACCATAGGAAAATATTCTGTAATTTCTTTCAGATGAACACGCCCATTGTCGCGTAAGTCTTTATCTAATTACTAACAGAAACCCGGGGTTGCCCAGATATTTATTCATCCCAGTTTTATGTCAGTTCATCCCCTCTTCCCTCATCTCTCTTGTCCACTTAGTCCTGCCTCGTCTCTCTATCCACCTCCTCCTTCCGCCCATCCGTCTCCCTTTCCATCTCCTCCATCTGCCCCCTCCCCCTCTCTCACAACACATCCTCCTCCTCTCCATCCTCCTCTCCTTTTCCATCCATCTTACCGTCTCTGTCCACCTCCTCTTCCGCTTTTCTAATAGCACATCGAATTCACAATAACACCCCTAATTTATGTATTTACTGCAGTGTTCCATTAGTCATTCACCACCTTCCCCCTTTCTCTGTTTACCTGCTGCTCCCTCTCTCTTTTAATCTGCTTCTCTCACTTCTCTGGATGCACCTCCTCCCCCCGCCCCGCCCCCATCACGTTCTCCTCACTCCGTATATCTCCTCCTCCGCCTATCATGCCATCTCCTCTTTCCCTGTCTATGAAAAAATACGTATATCTGCCAACTTTCATGCTGATTGACGAAACGATGTTGCATTTTTTTTAAAGGTAGGCCAACCCTCCGCCATCCAGCATACGTTGGCTTTTATAAATGCCTTCACCACGAAAACGTACTTACATGAGCCAACTCCCAAGCCGATCAGTCAAACGGTGTGTAACTATGTTGTAAAGTACCCTCCATCCACCATACACAGTATGAAATTTCACGTAGGTTCCCCTTGTTTTGAAGATCAAATGTACAAAATTTCATCAAGATCGGAGCAACACTGTGGTTTTTGTTGAAATCCGTAAGTAAAGTACCCTCCACCATGCACTGAACGAAGTTTTATGTAGACAGTGACCTTCCTCTTGGTTTGGGAAATAGGGATTCATTTTTATACGCCCCGCTCCCTCTATGCCGACTTAGTTGCGAAACATAAATAATAGGTTCGAACAACGGAAATCATGTAATGAATTCTGTCGTATAAGGGGCAAGATAGCTATTAAATAATAGCAACGAGATTACGAGAGCAGTCACTTTCAGTGTTACGTAAAATAACGTTATACATTGTAAATTATCACGACACAAAATGAAGATGATAAGCAATGTGGGACTTCCTTCCGTTTGCGTTTGAAACTCTCGGAGAACTTTTGTGTGGTGAGGAGGGTGGGAGGGGAAAGCAAGGGGAGCCTCAGTTTGTTTTGCCGGCCCGGGCCTCTGACAGGTTTAGTGCGAAACTGCTCCTAGGAAACCCCACGGTGGGAAACCCTACGACACCGCCTGTACGACGCCCGCAGCTCGTGGTCTAGTAGCTGACGTTGCTACCTCTGGATCGCGGGCCCCCGGGTTCGATTCCAGGCCGGGTTGGTGATTTTCTCTGCCCGGGGACTGGGTGTTTGTGTTCTCCTCATCATTCCATCGTCATTCGTGAAAGTGGATAGACTCTGTGTACAGATTGGGAATGTGTACGGGCGCTGATGGCCGTGCAGTTGAGCGCCCCCCAAACCAAACATCATCATCGTGTCTGTGCGACACGCGGGACGAAGAGTATAAAAACAAAGAAAACAAGAGAGAGTCGTGGCGAGCAGTTACTGCAGCCGTTTTGGCAGAAAGGGGGATGGTCTAGGTGACAAGCAGAAATCAGATCTTGGCGAGTACTAACAGTAAAATGTTTTTTTAGTATCTATAAACAGTGTACAGATTCATGAATAAAATGCCAACAAGTGATTTGCTACACTAATAAAACTACGTCTTTGTTCGAGGATGTTACCGCAACCATCTTGCAGCGGTACAGATCGAAGCCATGATACAGAAGTAATCAGCAAAACGATCTCTGATACTTTTCCCATTATTATTCCCTTTTGTCTCATGTGCAGGAATACCTTCCATACTGCATGTCAGTGTGTCACCGAAATTGTAGCCATCATATTTGCGAGGTGCGCAACATGCTTGAATGACAGTATCTGCCACATTCACATTAACTTCGGTTGGATGACGAAAAATTCTCCATTTATTGACTAAAGTGCCAAATGCACATTCTACATAGCGACGTGATCGTGACATCCTCCAACTGAAGACTTTTTGTTTATCAGTCAGGTTTTTTGTGGGATATGGTCTCATTAAGTTGTTATTCACCGCGAAAACCTCATAAGCTACAAACACGTGACGTATTTTCGGCCACAACGATGACTGAGAAGTGGTGAAGCAGCTGGCAAATTCAAAGTTTGATTCCAAATTTTTTTAGCTAATGCAGTAGCTTTGAATATGTTAGAGTCTCCTTGATGACCAAATGACCCAGCGTTTATGAATCTGAAACAATAATTGCTGTCTGATATGGCCGTCAGTACTACATAAAAGTACGTCTTGCAATTGTAATAATAGCTGCCTGATCTGCACGGTTTAACGATTGTGACGTGTTGTCCATTCATGGATCCCGTACAGTGGGGGAAGTTTGCTGTCTTCTCATACTGGTTGCTAATATTCTTCCACTATTCTGTGGAGTTTTTTCATGTATTCCTCTTTTAAGATCTGCCAAATGATCGTGCATGTCTGCCTAATAATGCCAGCAATTGTAAATCGGCCGAGCAGAAATTTAAAATGTAGAGAACGCTTCGAATTCCCATGCCCTAGATACCTGTAAAATTTGACTTGTTGCATTATAAATGGTTGGCGAAAGCCTGCGGATTTTCTGTTCACTAATTTTTTGCACTTTGAGTTTCGGGAAATCAGTCCCATTTTAAAGTGTGTTTTCTGTGCGCTATGCCATTTATTTGTGATGATTTACATGTGTGATGTGCTAAGCGATTTGTTGTCTTTACTGTAATGCATAAAAGCACATGAAATATTTAATTAATGATCGATCTGAATATGAAGACCAATTAAAAATTGCACGTGTTCTTATACTTTACAGTGAAGACAACAGAACAATGGAACACTTCACACATGCGAAACATCACGAATAACAGGCGTATCACAGAGATAAAGCAACTGAAAATAAGAACCGTTCCCGGAAACACGTTGTGGAGAATATACAGGGTGTTTCAAAAATGACCGGTATATTTGAAACGGAAATTAAAACTAAACGAGCAGCGATAGAAATACACCGTTTGTTGCAATATGCTTGGGACAACAGTACATTTTCAGGCTGACAAACTTTCGAAATTACAGTAGTTACAATTTTCAACAACAGATGGCGCTGCGGTCTGGGAAACTCTATAGTACGATATTTTCCACATATCCACCATGCGTAGCAATAATATGGCGTAGTGTCTGAATGAAATTACCCGAAACCTTTGACAACGTGTCTGGCGGAATGGCTTCACATGCAGATGAGATGTACTGCTTCAGCTGTTCAATTGTTTCTGGATTCTGGCGGTACACCTGGTCTTTCAAGTGTCCCCACAGAAAGAAGTCACAGGGGTTCATGTCTGGCGAATAGGGAGGCCAATCCCCGCCGCCTCCTGTATGTTTCGGATAGCCCAAAGCAATCACACGATCATTGAAATATTCATTCAGGAAATTAAAGACGTCGGCCGTGCGATGTGGCCGGGCACCATCTTGCATAAACCACGAGGTGTTCGCAGTGTCGTCTAAGGCAGTTTGTACCGCCACAAATTCACGAAGAATGTCCAGATAGCGTGATGCAGTAATCGTTTCGGATCTGAAAAATGGGCCACTGATTCCTTTGGAAGAAATGGCGGCCCAGACCAGTACTTTTTGAGGATGCAGGGACGATGGGACTGCAACATGGGGCTTTTGGGTTCCCCATATGCGCCAGTTCTGTTTATTGACGAAGCCGTCCAGGTAAAAATAAGCTTCGTCAGTAAACCAAATGCTGCCCACATGCATATCGCCGTCATCAATCCTGTGCACTATATCGTTAGCGAATGTCTCTCGTGCAGCAATGGTAGCAGCGCTGAGGGGTTGCCGCGTTTGAATTTTGTATGGATAGAGGTGTAAACTCTGGCGCACGAGACGATACGTGGACGTTGGCGTCATTTGGACCGCAGCTGCAACACGGAGAACGGAAACCCGAGGCCGCTGTCGGATCACCTGCTGCACTAGCTGCGCGTTGTCCTCTGTGGTTGCCGTACGCGGTCGCCCTACCTTTCCAGCACGTGCATCCGTCACGTTCCCAGTCCGTTGAAATTTTTCAAACAGATCCTTTATTGTATCGCTTTTCGGTCCTTTGGTTACATTAAACCTCTGTTGAAAACTTCGTCTTGTTGCAACAACACTGTGTTCTAGGCGGTGGAATTCCAACACCAGAAAAATCCTCTGTTCTAAGGAATAAACCATGTTGTCTACAGCACACTTGCACGTTGTGAACAGCACACACTTACAGCAGAAAGACGACGTACAGAATGGCGCATTCACAGACTGCGTTGTCTTCTATATCATTCACATCACTTGTAGGGCCATCTGTTGTTGAAAATTGTAACTACTGTAATTTCGAAAGTTTGGCTGCCTGAAAATGTACTGTTGTCCCAAGCATATTGCAACAAACGGTGTATTTCTATCGCTGCTCGTTTAGTTTTTATTGCCGTTTCAAATATACTGGTCATTTTTGAAACACCCTGTAAATAATAAGAACATTGTATTTCAAGAAAGGGCGTAAGGGAGAATTACACATTATTGTCGTTGGATGTACAACTCCACTGGTTGAGCTGTAGTAGCTCGTTCGGTTAACATACGAGGTGTACAACCTAGCTTCCGCCGTTTGCCGATAGGTGGCGACAACGGTAAGTAGCGGTCGAAAGAAACAGATCGCACACGTCAGGCAGTTAGCTTGGAACTCGGTCAACATTAGTCGATTTGTGTCTGCATCATAAAGTTGTTCTTGATTGAAAATGTCAGTTTACGAGCCTACTCCTCGTCATTTGCTCTTTTGTTTCAATATGAAGGAAACAGCGGCTGAGACTCATCGAACGCTCTCAAGTACGTGCGGTAAGGACGCTATTAGTGAAAGAACGGGTCGCGAGTGGTTTGAACGCCTCAAGAACGGTGATTGTAACGTCGTAGACTGGCATAGTGGTGGAAGAGAAAATGTTTTCGAAGATGCAGAATTGGAGGCGTTGCTGAGTGAAGACTCGCGTCAGACTCAAGAAGAACTGGCACGATTAGTGGGAGTGACACACCAAGCCATTTCAAATGTCTCAAGGCTATGGGCATGAATCAGAAAGAAGGAAGTTTGGTCCCGTGTGAGCTGAAACCGAGAGACGGGATTTCTGCATCGCATTGTGACCGGGGACGAAAAATGAGCTCATTACGTTAACCCTAAACGCAAACAATCATGGGCATATCCCGGCCGTGCTTCCACGTCGACGGCTCCAAGATCATGCCCTGCATTTGGTGGGACCAGCTCGGCGTCGTGTACTGTGAGGTTTTAAAACCAAGTGAAACAATGACAGGTGCTTAATATCGAACGCAATCAATGTGTTTGAGCAGAGCATTAAAAGACAAACGGCCGCAATACAGCGAGAGGCACGATAAGGTGATTTTGCAGCACGACAACGCTCGACCCCACGTTGCAAAAGAAGTCAAAACGTACTTGGAAACGTTAAAATGGGAAGTCCAGCCCCAGCCGCCGTATTCTCCAGACATTGCTCCCCCTGACTATCACCTGCTTAGATCAATGGCGCACGGCCTGGCTGACCAAGACTTCCGGTCTCATGAAGAAGTCACAAACTGGATCGGTTCGTGGATCGCTTCAAAAGATGAACAATTTTCTCGACGCAGGATTCGTACACTGCCCGAAAGATGGGAGAAAGTAGTGGCCAGCGATGGAAAAAACTTTGAATGATACACGCGTGACCAATTTGTTTCATGAAAGCCTCAAATGTTGGGGGAAAAAAGGCGGAAGCCAAGTAGTAAACCTTTTAATATTCGTTAAATTATATAAAAAGCGTTATTTTTTCAGAACTTGTCGGAATAAGATCACCATTGCAGGTGATCTGATTACAGTGATAACTCAGTCTCCATCAGGAGGAAGTACGCTCAGGCAAAAATGTAAGACAAGTGTTAAAACGATATTTTATACTATCTACACCCCCTGTACGTGACACGGACTGGATGTTTTTCATATCGCAGATCCCTGTGATTAGAGTACTGAAATTTCACGTGAAACAAGACTTACAGTCTAAATCTATTCAGCTTTTAAAATCTTATTTAGTGCTCATGGCTTCCTCTTCACTGTTATGATGTAATGTCAACGCCAGCACTCCAGTCGGGAGTGTCAGGGAAGAGAAGGCTGTGAGAAGAGGACAGCCAATCGCACGCTGACCGACCTCCCTCCAGGACGACAACGCTACAGCAGCGGCTCCTGCGTGAAGGGGACATAAGCGCCGCGCCCGAATGGTGGGAGCCCACTTCGGTAGCAACTTCTATGTTAGCCACTTCGTTAGGAATCTTTATGTAGCACAGACGAAGAATATTGATTGTTTTGTATGTCTCCCTTTGCTTCCGCACATCTTTCAAAGTTAAGTTTTGTATTTGCTGTGTTGTAGTAAACCTCGTTAATACGAGTTGTTCGGTTGTTTGTCTGCCGAACCGAGTATGTAGGATTCCTAGACACAACATCCATCATCTTCACCAAGTGGCAGCACAGTTAAACAGCATGCAGTACGACACTACGAAAGCAGTGCATGAAATTGTACTGAACAAGTTGAAGAAGAATGTTCTGTTACTCTTTTAGAGCTTTAATTGCCCTTTAATTATATTCCGTAAATTCTGTGGGCTCATGGACTTTAACATTATATATTAATTAAAATAATTTTCAACAATCATAGACACAAAGAATAGAAAATAAAAAATAAGACGTAAAGCAACTGCAAGTATTTCTTCTGCACTGATACGTCGCCTCATAGATGTAGATGTGTTCCTTTTAAATTCTGTCTCTGACCATGCTCAGAAGCATTTCAAATCAGTCAACAGACATGCTGTAGTATTCGAAAAATTTGTCTGGATTTGCCTTCAGTTTTCTGTGTAGAAGCACAAATTTTCCCTTTGTTGATCTCTCGCTTAGCATAGGATGAAACCGGTGGTTTCTCTCATATCGTAGTTTCTGGCGCCTGTGGACAACTGTCGCAGCACATCATGCGAGAACCGCATTCTTATTCAATCAGCTTCCACTCGCAGTTCCAGGAGGTGTTTCCGCAGCCTGCACCGGCGCGGCGCACTGCTGACGGGGTTTCCCCGGGCTTCACACTGCGTGAGGAGTGCGCCCTGCGGCTACCACTGAACAGTGTTGCGTGAATTACGTCACAGACGCGGGCGAAAAACACGTTTGCGAGGCCGTAGCCTTGGAGCCTACTATTTTCCTCAATATTTTTCTCTCTTCTTTCTCTGGTTATTCTGCACCAATTCTTCTTCCTGATGCGTCTCAGCAGCATATTCCAGTGTTTTAATTGTTCCCATTCTTTTGTCCTATACGATTTACTAATCTCAATCTCTTAGCTACAAGTACTTTGATAAACGTTGTAGGTACATATCTACACTTACGTCTATATGGATACTCTGCAAATCACATTTAAATGTGTGCCAGAGGATTCATCGACCCACCTTCACAATTCTCTATTATTCCAATCTCATATATCGCACGGAAAGAACGAACACCCATTTCCTTCCGTATGAGCTCTGATTTCCCTTATTTTATTATGGTGATCGTTTCTCCCAATGTAGCTCCGCGACAACAAAATATTTTCGCATTCGGAGGAGGAAGTTGGTGATTGAAATTTCGTGAGAAGATTCCGCCACAACGAAAACGCCCAAATCCTGTATGATTTGAGTGACACTCTCTGCCCTATTTCGGGATAATACAAAACGTGCTGCCCTCCTTTGAACTTTTTCGATGTACTCTGTCAGTCCTATTTGGTAAGGATCCCTCACCGCGCAGCAGTATTCTAAAACGGGACAGACAAGCGTAGTGTAGGCAGTCTCTTTAGTAGATCTGTTACATTTCGTTAGCCTTCCCCACAGTATTTTATACGTGTTCCTTCCAATTTAAGTTGTTCTTAACTAATTACTAGGTATTTGGTTGAATTTACGACCTTTAGATTCGACAGATTTATCATGTAACCGAAGTTTAACAGATTCCTTTTACCACTCATGTGGATGACCTCACACTTTTCATTATTTACGGTCAATTGCCAATTTTCGCACCATACAAATACCTTTTCTAAATCGTTTTGCAATTTATTTTGATCTTCTGATGACTTTACTAGTCGATAAACGACAGCGTCATCTGAAAACAACCTAAGACGGCTGCTCATATTGTCTCCCAAATCCTTTCTACGTATAAGGAACAGCAAATGGCCTATAACACTACCTTGGGGTACGCCAGAAATCACTTCTGATTTACTCAATGACTTTCCCTCAATTACTACGAACTGTGACCTCCCTGACAGGAAATTACGAATCCAGTCACATTACTAAGACGATATTCCATAAGCACGCAGTGTCAAAAGCCTTCTGGAAATCCAGAAATACGATATCAATTTGAAATCCCTTGTCAATAGCACTCGGCACTTCATGCGAGTAAAGAGCTAGTTGTGTTTTAATATTACTAAGAACTGCAAATAAAATGTGTCAAAAAAAGGGAAAATCCAGGAATGACAAGTTCGAAACACTAGACAGCTGTATCATTCAGTTTTCGACCGCGCTCGTAGAGAGGGGGCTCAAAAGCTGACCGCCAAACATTAATATAAACAAGACTGTTTAACCGTGCAGTACTACATTTATGCGCAATCCTCCTGAACTGGGGAACAGTTAATAACTAAATATTAATGAAATGCAGTTGCAAATTGCGAATGAGATTGTACAGTTACAGTCATCTTCGTCTGCTTCGTTGCGTCCACATTCGTCTCGTCCTCCAGCGTCACTTTCGTCGTCACAAAAGAGTCGGTCGAGAATATACTCGTACGGCAATTTTTTCACAGCCATTTGCAGCAAAACTGTTTGATAAAATAAAAAAGCTCTATTATTCACCCCTTGCACTTGAGTAGTTTATAATTATTAAAAGTTCCTCATCTTTTCACTTTGGACTTCTCTTCTTCCTTGCGTCCATATGTTTTTAAATTTCAAATTCATTCCTATTGAGTTCTTGGGTATGAAGTTATGTGCACTGATTTTCTTTTTGTATATTGTACAAGTAATTGTCAGTAGGTCAATACTGATTTCCTGTAAAATCACTTCGGGTGTCTACTAGGCAACGTATTTTAGACAGTCGGATTCTGTTGACGATGTGGAGGATTTTCTTGATCAAGCGAGAGTCGTCCACTCTTGCTATATGACCGTAGAATTCCATGCGCCTTTTCCGTGCAAGTGAGGCGAACCACTCCGTCAGTGAATATAGTTCTTCCGAGCGTTTGCGCTCCCAGATATCATTTGAATTTTGGGTCTAAGTATTTTCTGTTTTGCCGTTCTATTTTCTCCGTGTCTTTGACATCGGTAGGCCCCTCCGTCGCGTGGAGCACTTCTGTGAGGCGACTGTGTGGTGGTGACAAAGGTTGGCTCTGATGCGCAGCGACTTCTTGTTGTACACATACCACGTAACTGCGCAGGCTTGCGCAGTTTTTGTTCACGTGTTTTGTAAGCTACTCTTCCGTTGCTAGTGTTTCCAGCAGTTTCCTCTAGGTACTTCAAGGGTTCTACTTGTGTGGTGTTACCACACTTGGTTGCAAGTGGGGAGAATTTTGGGCTCTTGCTGTCTGTGTATTGCGTTTTTTCGTTAAGAGATTTGGAGTCCGGTCTTGATGGCAGTCTCGTGGCGTGGCTGGATTCCTTGCTAGATCGTCAGCAAAAGCAAGGCACTCGATGTTGATTCGTTTACCTTCCGTTCCCATACTTATCGCAGGTATTTATTTCTCCCAAGTTTGGTGATCTTATTGAGTGCTGTTGAATAGGCGTGGGGATAGTCCAGATCTAATTTGAAAAGTTTCGGAGATTTCGCCCATTAATGTTACTTTAGAGCTGTACCTGTCAGGGCCTGTTCGATTAACATAGTCGTCTCGTTCTACACACCGTATTCAGAAGTACATTAAACAGGGTGATGCGGTCGAATGAAACGCAACGCTGTTTTGAAGTCTATAAAAGTAGAAACTTTGCAGTTTGCAGTATCGTCTTGAGGTTCCAGATCTGTTGCGCATCTGGTCGGCCAGGTTGGAAGCCTGCCTATCAAATGGTCTGTCTGTTGCTCCAGTCTGGTAAGCAGAGCATGTGAGACAATTAGTAGAAGTGAAATACCTCGGTAAATGTTTGGATCTGTATCACACTCCTTTGTGTGTAGTGGCTGGATCAAAGCAGTTTTCCAAAGCTGGTATTATGCTGTTTTCCCATATATTAGCAATGATGGTTGGTAATTTGTAAACCAAGAGTTCCGATCGTGAGCATTTTTATTATTATCTTCTTTCCTTTCTCAGACCTTAGGTCTGGTTAAAAATGGAAAGTGACGCGGACCTTCATCAAGCGTGACTTCCTTTTAACTGTACGGTATATGTTATATTGCATTTAGGAACTTTCGGGTGATTGAACATGTATCAATAATTACGGATTTCTGTAGTTGTATATATAAGTTTAGATGTAACTGTATTGCATTGATGTACTGGTGGATACTGTGTGGTATGACTCCTGTTGTTGATAGTATAATTGGTATAATGTCAACTTTATCCTGATGCCACATGTCCTTGACTTCCTCAGTCAGTTGGATGTATTTTTCAATTTTTTCTCCTGTTTATTATTATTATTATTACTATTATTGACGAATTATCCCCAGAAATGGATGACGTTAAGCAAATAACTCGATCAATGTTTCTTTGAGTTCTTCTTGTTCTTCCAGCAGGCTTCCATTCTTTCCGAAAATGCTCGTTTAGGCTCATCCTACCACCTAGGTCTGTACTGTTTTTCTTTTGGTTGTTCTGATATAACTTCCCATTCGTCTACTTTGTGTCTGAAGGTGTCTCTTTCTAGAATGTCGGCTGGTCTTATGTTTGCATTATTTATGTCCTTTCCAATTTCATCTAGCCAAGGTGTGGAATTCTTAAGTGAGGTTACATAATCTATTATTCTCTTCGGTTACATAATCTACTATTATTTTCGTCAATCGATTTCCTGGTAGTCAGCTGAGATGCCCAAGGAATCTAATTCTCCTTTTCCTAATATCACTTTCGATGTTTGAAAACTTTTCTGTTGTTTTAATTGATTGTAGCCTATAACCGTCTTGGGTATGTCTTCCTCCTAGAATTTTCCTGATGATCTTTCTCTCTTATTTTTTGATGTCTTCAAGTTATTGTTTTCTGTTAGGGGTTAGTGTTTCACTTGCATAGAGGATTGCTGGTTTGAGGACAGTATTGTAGTGTCGAATTTTTGCCCCTCTTCACACTGACATTTTGTTGTAAAGGTTTTGCGTTAACCATAATCCTTTTTTAATTTTTGGAGGCGTTATTCTGAGATGTTTTCAATACCTGTCGGTTAGATGAATTCTGAAAGGTATTTAAAGTATGGGACCCTGTTAAGTTTACTATATTTTGTTTTCAAGCTTGCAATTTCTGTTTTTGAACAAATAAATTCAGTCTTCTCAAATGAAGTTTGTAAACCTACTTTTTCGGCACATGATTTGAGTATTTCCAGCTGTTTGAGTGCAGTCTGCTCATCCTCTGTTAGTATCGCCAGGTCATCCGCAAATGCAAGATATGGTATGTAGAGGTTGTTTTTGGCAACGCTCCCAAAACCCACATTTCTTGAGCTCTTTCCCCCATTCTTCCATGACTTTGTCTAGAACTACGTTGAACAGAATACAGATTCCATCACCTTGTCTCACATCTGTTTGAATGTCGAAGGATTCTGAGACGGCTTCCATAAATTTTTATTCGCATTTCGTGCCAAGTAGTGTTTGTTTTATGATTTCTCGTGTTTTGGGATATAATCCCCTCTCTTCTAAAATTTGGAATAGTGATGGCCTGTCTGTTGAATCACATGATTTTTTGAAATCTACAAATGTGCATACTACACCCGTTTTTGTCTGAGAGCTCGCATTTTTAGTGTGGTTTTGAGGTTAAAAATTTGTCCAGACATGATCTGTTCAGTCTGAATTCTGCTTGATATTCTGCTACTTAGGGTTCTATTTGCTGTTGTGTTGTATTCAAGAGACAAGCTGATTTAATTTTGTAGGTGACTGGTAATAGAGGGATTCGCCTATAGTTGTTTACATCTGATTTATTACTTTCTTATGTTGTGGATGAATAGAGCAATCTTCCAGTCATCCAGGATTTTTTCGGTTTGCCATTATTATTATTATTATTATTATTATTACTATTAATTGGAAAACTAGTACAGTTTCATATTGCAGTAAAAGAACTACGTAAAACCGGAAATGTGGTAAGAAACGCTTAATGGGTACACTATACTGTGATAGGTGGTGCCTGAACAATGCTGATACCTGATAGTGAAAAACACAACTATTTCAGAAAAGATTGGACCTGCCACAGGAGCGTAACTACGTACAGTCTTGAGGACCGTGGGGTGAATGCCCACAGTGAGTATCCCTCTGTCTCCTGCTTGTCCACCCCAATGCCGACTAAATAAAACGTCGCCCACACATTGTTTCTGGTCTCTGTATCACGTTTAGACCAAAAAATTTGTAGATATTCTACACCACTCATGATAAATGCTCCGTTGTAGTGTTGGCCAGTCCGCAACTCGTTGTCTAGTCACTAGCGTTGCTGAATGTGGATCACTGGTTCGATTCCCGGCCGGGTTGGGGATTTTCTCTGCCCGAGGACTAGGTGTTTGTGCTGTCCTCATCATTTCGTCCTCATCATCATCATTCGTGACAGCGGCTAGATTGGACTGCGTAAAAAAATTGATTGCGTAAAAATTGGGACTTTGTGCGGGTGCTGATGACCGCGCACTTGAGAGCCCCACAAACCAAACATCATCATCATTGTGTTGGCCAAAACACTTGCTCACGTCTGGACGCCTTTCGTCCTATATATTCAATGAACTGATGGCCGAGATCGGTTTCTGACCTGGGTAATAGAGGTAAATGATTCTGCTATCTTAAGGGCACCACACCGTGGTTCAAGTAGAAAAAAATCGATTTTCGGTTTTCATCATATTTCGATAGATCACGGTTTTATTCAAGTACTCTGGAAATTTTTTTCCCAGCATTTAAAGAACATTTTCCTACTACGTGTGTTTATGAGCCACGCCCACTTCTGTCACCCACTTTTCTGCATATATTTCAGATCTTTATATCCCCTGCATTGCACGTTGGGGATTTTTTTTTTTACTCCCAAGTGTGTTAGCGATCCTTGGAATGCAACGGCCGGTATTATTTTGTTTCTGCAGTTTGTAAAATTGTTTGTAAAACTGTTCACCGGACAGGGTTGGTTAACTAAAACTGAAATAGAAAACTTGCAGGTATACTATGGGCAGGCAATTAGGAGAAACAAAAAAAATCTGGAGGTAATGAAGAGAGATGTTTGGGCTATATTCTTCCATAAGTCCTCTACTGATGATAAGCCATGTCATGGATTGTGTCCAACAGGAGAAAATTGGTGGCGCAAATACAATAGGGCTCAGGCAACTGGAGGATCTTATTCTCACCAGCATTCTTTTCCTGCTGCTGTTATTACAGCAATTAAACCTATTTTCAGAGACTTGGCTCATCCTGACCTTCTAACGAAATGTCTGCAGGGGCAGACACAGAACCCAAATGAATGTTTCAACAGCATAATTTGGAACTGCCTTCCTAAAACTGTATTTGTAGGCATGAATACAATGAAACTAGGAGTTCATGATGCTGTTATTACATTCAGTTGTGGTAATATTGGAAAGTGTTGCGTACTGAAAGAGCTGGGAATTAGTCCTGGTAAAAATATGATCACTGGGCAGCAACATTGCGATAAAATGATGATAGCCAATGCAGACAGGTCTGCATCTAATATGGCCAAGAAAGCAAGACAAACATCCAGGAAGGTGAAAAAGAAGCTGGAAGACCTGCTAGAAGCCAAAGAAGGGCCATCATGTGCATCAGGACAGTTTTAATTAACTGTAAGTAACAAATTTCAAAAGTTTTTTTTTAAGTCAATTTCCCACACACTAAAATTTTCAGCACATATACCGCATTATATCAAAAACTATCATAGATAAATGAATGAAATTTTCAGAGACTCTGCATAACATAAAAAGCCACCTCTGGTACTTCATTCATTAATATTCCCCCAGTAGGAAGTTAACAAAAAAATATTTTCTGCTGAAAAAACTTAATATTTTTTGTTAATAAATTTAAAAAGTGTGTCTTGAAGACCATAAAATGGAAAAAGTGATTTTAGTACAGTTGACTCTATTAGCATCATGTAACATACAGTAAAAATATTAATGTCTTGCATCCAATAATTTATTTCAGAAATGGGTCAAATACTTGCCTAAATTAACATGGGTTAGATAGGCAGGATGTGGTCCCCTTAACAGCTGAAAGATTTCCAAAACAATGCTGCCAGTTGAATATATATATATATATATATATATATATATATATATATATATATATATATATATATATATATATATATATATATATATAAGTACAATCTAACTTCTGCATCATTTTGGTGCAGTAATGTGTTTACTGTAAATAAGTATTGTTGTAGTTCTATTATATGTTTATTTCCTTATATATAAAAACGTTTTTTTAATTTTAAATTCATTGCATTAATGCGATCTTAGTAAATGAGTGTTGTAAAATGCTCATTTCATATAGTTTCATTTCTAAAAAAAATAAAAAGTAAAATGACAGTCATTCCACTTGGGACCTGCGGAAGGTATACTAGCTTATTTGTTTTAGTTGTAAATATTTGTCATGTGTTATTGCTTTTCTGAGATGTTCTACTTCCTAGAGGACCTCCTCACTATGGATCAATTGGAATGAAAGTTAATCTCATCAAATCTAATCTATCGATAGATCGGGTTTTGCTAGGCACAGCCTGCGTGTCGATAGGTATGGCATGAGGAGTTGACAAAGCTTATAGGTGACAGTGTAGTGGGTGAGGGTGGGATCGCTTATGGGAAAATTTCCTTAGTTGTTGGTGCTAGAGCTGTGCCTTTTTTGGATTGAAGTCGGTTGGCCTGCTGGGGTGGCCGAGCGGTTCTAGGCGCTTCAGTATGGAACCGCGCGACTGCTACGGTCGCAGGTTCGAATCCTGCCTCGGGCATGGATGTGTGTGATGTGCTTAGGTTAGTTAGGTTTAAGTAGTTCTAAGTTCTAGGGGACTGATGACCTTAGTAGTTAAGTCCCATAGTGCTCAGAGCCATTTGAACCATTTTTGAAGTCGGCTGATAGGTATCTCTGCTTAAGGGAAGTCTCTCTAATCAAGAATTCAGCTTTGGAAAAAGTCAGGTATCTACGTAATTAAGGAATTAGCACATTTCATCAAATATAAGAAGTAATAGGATTCAAATTAGTGAAATGCCTATAGATGTTGATACTGCCATTGCTGGAATATCAGAGCATCACTGAAATAATGTGAAAGTTCATAGGCGTCCTTTACCAGTTTACAGATTAGCTGGCTAGTTTTGAAGGAGCTCTTCTCGGAGGGGGGTGTCGACATGTACGTGAAAAATGGTGTTCCATTTCAGTCTGTTAACACAGCAAAGCACTGCACCGTATTATGTCTACAAGTGTTCTGCTGAAGCAGTCGAATTTAGTGAAATTTAAGTGTCAATTACAGTTATTGATAGGTCCCCTAACTCTGATTTTAGGACATTTTCGTTCCAGCTGAGGAGAGCTCTTGGTTCACTTTACAGAAAGCACCAAAAAGTACAACGTGTACAACTTTGCTTCCGCCGTTTGCCGATAGGTGGCTACAACGGTAAGTAGCGCTCGAAAGAAACAGATCGCAGACGTCAGGCAGTTAGTTTGGACCTCGGTCAACATAACCTCATTCAAACATTTGTCTATTTGTGGCTGAATCATAAAGTTGTTCTTGATTGAAAATGTCAGTTTACGAGCATAATCATCGTCATTTGCGAGAGGCGTTACTGTTTTGTTTCAGTATGAAGAAAACAGCGCCTGAGTCTCATCGACTGGTCTCAAGTACGTCTGGGAGAGACGCTGTTAGCGAAAGAAAGTGTCGTGAGTGGTTTCAACGGTTCAAGAAGGGCGATTTTAACGTCGTAGACCGGCATAGTGATTGAAGAGAGAATGTTTTCGAAGATGCAGAATTGGGAACATTGCTGAGTGAAGACTCACGTCAAACTCAAGAAGAATTGGCACAATTAGTGGGAGTGACACAGCAAGCCATTTCAAAACGTCTCAAAGCTATGGACATGATTCAGAAAGATGGAAGTTTGGTCCCATGTGAGCTGAAACGACGTTTGTGTCTTTGTGAACAGTTGCTTCAGAGGCAGAAACGGAAGGGATTTCTGCATCCCATTGTGACCGGGGACGAAAAATGGGTTCATTACGATACACCAAAGGCAAAAAATCATGGGCATATCCCGGCCATGCTTCCACGTCGACGGTCAAACCGAATATTCACGGCTCCAAGATCACGCCCTGCATCTGGTGGGACCAGCTCGGCGCCGTGTACTGTGAGGTTTCAAAACCAAGTGAAACAATGACAGGTGCTCGATATCGAACGCAATCAATGCGTTTGAGCAGAGCATTAAAAGACAAACGGCCGCAATACAGCGAGAGGCACGATAAGGTGATTTTGCAGCACGACAACGCTCGACCCCACGTTACAGAGGAAGTCAAAACGTACTTGGAAACGTTAAAATGGGAAGTCCCACCCCAGCCGCCGCATTCTCCAGACATTGCTCCCCCTGACTATCACCTGTTTAGATGAATGGCGCACGGCCTGGCTGACCAACACTTCCGGTCTCATGAAGAGGTCACAAACTGGATCGGTTCGTGGATCGCTTCAAAAGATGAACAATTTTTTTCTACGTGGGATTCGTTCACTGCCCGAAAGATGGGAGAAAGTAGTGGCCAGCGATGGAAAATACTTTGAATGATACACGCGTGACCAATTTGTTTCATGAAAGCCTCAAATGTTGGGGAAAAAGACGGCGGAAACAAAAGTTGTACACCGTGTAGTTTGCGTGGTGACTTTAATATTAATTATACAAGTGACTGTGCAACAAAAAGAATGCTGAAAGATATCCTAAATTCACATCATCTAATGCAGATTATGTTCTTTGTGACAAGAGTGCAGGGGAACGGTAGCACAACCAAGGACAACATTCTGGTTCATTCTTCATTGCTAGAGAGGCATTCTGTTTGTGAAAGGGTGAATTGCCTTCAAAACATGACACACAAAATGTTAATGGTAAAAGAATCTGTGCGTACACAAATGTTAAATATAATTGCAAACTATTTAGAAAAGTTAACCCAGCGCCAACAGACGTTTTTTCGAACCTCATTAAAGAAGAATAGTGGCAGGACGTTTGCACTGCTGGTAACATAGACGACTGACAAATAAACGCTTTCCTTATCACATTTCTCATGGCGTTTGGAAGTCGTTTTCCATTAGAACACTGAAAACAGGATACTAGCACTAACAGGCAATCTAGGTGGCTGACTAGTGGGAATTTATAGTGTTAGAAACAGCCACAATCGAGTTGCAGTAGCCCATTACAGACAGTACTGTACACTGCTTAAAAGTGTTATTAGGGAGGCAAAAAGCGTGATATGCAAATACAATACCGAATTCTCTGGATAAAATTAAAACCATATGAGCAATATAGTAGGTGAATTAAATAAAACTTAGTTTGAAAGGGGAATCACATAACTTTCACAGAAAACGGCTCTTCGAGACTGCTTTCTGAAACACGCTTCAGTGATACTGACAGAGGGGGGACTGAGTGAATAATCAGATCGCTGCAGACTAAGGGCTGTCGTAGATATGACGTGGTACGTAGCGGAATACTAAAGCACTGTGATGCGTATGTTATACTAGTAATTTTTCCTTTAGTAATGGTCAGTTTCCTGAACGATTTAAGTACTCAGACGTGAGACCAATTTATAAAAAAGGAGAATGGGATAATGTCGACAATTTGAGACCTTTTTCTATGATACCGATGTTTGTTGAAGTTGTCGGAAAGACTGTACATATAAGCTTAATTGATCATTTTAGGTCACATAATTTTCTGTCAAGCGATCAGCTTCATTTTAGAAGTGCTTTAACAACTAAAAATGCTGTATTTTTTTTCTCTGTGACTCACTTAACGCAATAAACAAAAATTCGCGAATACCAGGGATGTTCTTTGATTTAACTAAGGTGATTGATTGTGTTGGTCACAAAATGTTATTACAGAAGTTGGGCCATTATGGAATAAGATGAGTAACACACAACTGGTTCTACTCATATCTTAAGAACATACACCGAAAGATGATGTGTCGACAGTAATAACGGGCATAACATGGACTCTGACTGGTAGACGGTTATGTAAAGCAGGGGCGGAGGGGGGGGGGGGGGGGCTGAGAGGTCGGTGCTGGGACCGTTCCTGTTTCCTATATATGTGAATGACATATGTTTATATCACAGGTGATTATGAGATTTTTCTGTTTACTGATGACACTAACTTCATAGAGAAGGATGTCGAGTGCAACATAGGCAACGTATCAAATGGTGCAGTTCAAGAATTAAGTTCATAGCTTGTAGAAACAAAACTGATGCTAAATCACAATAAGACTCAAATTTTACACTTTCTATCACACAGTTCAATCAAAACGGTCGTTCTGATTACACAGCTTGGGCAAATAATAAGTGAATCTGAACACTCCAAATTCCTAAGAACTAAGCAGTCATGGAAAGCCCGTGTTCAAAAACATGATGCTGCTTTATTTACTATTAGTACAGTATCTGCAGTAAGTGGTAGTCGAACGTGGAAATTAGTCTACTTTGTTCATTTTCATTCATTTATGGCATGTAATATTACTTTCTCTGGGGTAACTCTTCCTGTTTTCAAAGGGTATTTTTGGCTCAGAAATGGGAAGCTCGAGCAAAACGTGGTACACGATCGCGAACCCCTTGTCGACCCCTGGGATTCTGACACTGGCCTCTCAACAGGCATTTTCTTCAGTTCCGTTCGCTGTTAACAACATGAGCCTACTGCCGAGAAGCAGCAGCTGTCCGCTCGGTTAATGCCAGGCAGGGATCCAGTCTGCACTTGGCCCGCACCTCATTTACTACTGTGCAGAAAGGCACGTTGTACTCCGGTGCATCCATTTTCGGTAAGCTGCCGCGAAGAAAACAGCTCACTCCTTCTAGTGTGTCAGGGAGTTCCTGGATAAAATAAAGAAAATTCGTGTATTATATTGTTGATTATGCTAGTTTTTGCTCATCATCGTGTAGATGTTATCTGTTGTCAACGTTTCTGATGTTAATTTCATGTACTGTCTCGTTCCATGACCACGGACATTTCCTGGTAAATTTGGTCCTAATGAACTAGACGTGTAAAATAAAAAAAAGAAATAAACTACTTGCCAGAATGCAATTTTCACTCTGAGCAGAGCGAGCGTTGATGTGAAATTCCTGGCAGATTAAAACTGTGTGCCAGACCGAGGATCGAACTCGGCACGTTTGCCATTTGCGGGCGAGTGGTCTAGCAGCTGAGCTACCCAAGTAGGACTCACGCCCCGCCCTCACAGCCTTACTCCCGCCAGTACTTCGACTCCTACCTTCCAAACTTCACAGAGGCTCTCCTGCGAAACGTGCAAGACCGTCGCTCCTGGAAGAAAAAAACTTGCGGAGGCGTTGCTTGGTTTCAGCCTGGACCTACGCCGTGTCTCCGTAGTGTCCTTTCTTTCAGGACTGCCGGTCTTGCATGTTTCGCAGGAGAGCCTCTGTGATGTTCGGAAAGTGTTAGACGGGGCAGGAAGTAAGGCTGTGCGGGCGTTGTTTTCGGCGAAATTGCCACGGACACAACAGCACATATACGCCTCCTGTAATTATATGGCGAAAATTGTCATCATACCCTCTTAGAGTAAACAACAGCAATAGCGACGTGATGCAGTTTTCAACAATACAGGAGTCTCTTCGACGTCCCGTGTCGTGTCTTAGCAACAGTCTGAGACGAGTCGAATGGCGAGCATCACGAATGGTTCTGTCCGCGTTCAGCAAAACCTTAGAAAACCGTGAAATGCTGTAGCGGCACGGACAACGCCAATAGCAGTCCCTGGTAAGTCTTGAACCAGCATCTGTTTTCCGCCAATCCTTGGCAGCCAAAGCACAGGCGTTAAATCGCTGCACGATTCCGCGGGCGCATAACATTACTTCTCACATCACGTATGTTGGGTGAATACGGTCTTCGACACAGCAGTTATATTCGAGGTAATTTAGTTTTGCAAAACAGGCGTCCGGACTGTTTATTACAGTTCGTCTAAAGCAGTTTGTGTTGGAGAATCGTTAACTTCATAAATTTTGTAATCAGAGTAAGCTCGGAATTACTACAAATTATACATGGTGCCACGAAAATGCCCATCCGAAGTGCTTGCTGTATTCGCTCGCGTAGACAACGTGACATGTTCAGTACATCACCGTGCTGCCGTAAAACACATTTTCCATGGCGATATCGTAAGAAGCAACGTATTTTAAACACTTCCTAACTTATTTTAAATGAATTCCAGGCATTAAGTTCTATGTTGAAACAAATCTAGTGTCCGTTTCTACCTGTCGGCTTTGACCAATGACATCCCGAGTGAAGGACGCCATGAGTTTACGATGTTCAAGTGGCTTGTTATTAAATTTTATCTGTGGTTGTCTCTGTGTCTGACGTAAACTACGCTGTTTATTACAAACACATCTCGATTTACCAGGTTGCGGTTAGTCAAGAACCTAAGTGTACAGCTTAAGTTGCCGCGTGTCAATCAAGTAGCAGTCGTATTTATAATCGTATTCTCGTAAATATATATGGCTATTTTTTCCTAATACGGCATGATTTCCGAAGGCGGGGTTAGACAGGAACTTAAGGAGTGTAGCTGAAATTGCTGCGTGTGAGGCGATCCTCAGTTGTATCTATAATCTCGCTTCTCACAAATATTTGGCCGTTTTTTTCCGAATGTGCCACGATTGCCGAGGGTGAGGTGTGGCAGCAACCAAAGACGACAGTTACACAGGTCAATTGTGGTTCTGCATCCCTCGGTTCATAATTTTTCGTGGTTTTTCAAAAGTGTTATTTCTTCTAGGATTATTTACTTATTTATTGTCTGATATACACTAGGTTAAGTGTAGTTGTCGATTCCAAAGCTAGTAATGTTTTTCGTGTTTCCAAGAGCATAGCAAGCGATACGAAAAAGTTAAACCCTTGACGAAATAATTATCAGCCAATAAAAATCATGAAAAATAATAGAACGTGGAATCAACAAATGAAGTGATACCATACATGGCAATACTCAAAGAATGGATAGTACACAGCTACAGCAACAATAGTAGTACCAAAAGCAACACCAAAACAGATGTTGTTGTGGTCTACAGTCCAGAGACTGGCATCGTATAACAAACCATTGCACACTCCTGCTATGCACTCTTTTAGAATTTTCAAGTTGGTGTCGCTCTAATTATTGACTCCACGTACATTTATTACGTCATTTTCAGGAGGCGTGAGTCCCTAGTTCTTTTAGGATTTACCTGTACTCCGTCAATTCTCTCTGGTAAGGATCCCACACCGGGCAACACTATTCTAAAACACGGCGGACAAGCGTAGTGTAGCCAGTCTCTTTAGTAGATCTGTTACATATTGTGTCCTGCCAATAAAACGCAGTCTTTGGTTAGCCTTCCCCACAACATTTTGTGTGTATTCCTTCCGATTTAAGTTGTTTGTAATTGTAATTCCTAGGTATTTTGTTGAATTTACGGCCCTTGGATTCGACTGATTTATCGTGTAACCGAAGTTTAACGGTTTTCCTTTAGCACTCATGTGGATGACGTCACACTTTTCGTTATTCAGGGTGAATTGCCAATTTTCGCACCATACAGTCATACACCATGATGACTTCGCACGGCGCCGTTAATGTTTCAGGCTGCCCTATGTTGCACTTCTTGTCCTTCAACCTATGTTGCACTTCTTGTCCTTCAACCGTTCACTGTACCTATTTTGCTTTTTCATTCACAGTTCAGTACAGCCTCTCCCTGTTTTCATGCTTGGTCTGTGTTCAGTTTTTGACGGGCTATCCTATCCACTGGGCCATCTTACCACTAAATATGACGGGGGTGCGATGGGGAGTTAACGTTGTAAGTAGCGACCTTGACTTAGGTATGACGTCATTGGTGGAAGCCGACATTTGGAAACGGAAGCGAGAATTTATCCTCTATTTTCGACAGAACGCTTATTTGCCATTTCAATCATAGCTGTCTACTTCATGGAGCGAGATGCCTTTCGAAATTGTTTTTCTATTCAAGGGGACAACACCCTGCCTATCTAACCCATGTTTATTTAGGCAAGTATTTGACCCATTTCTGAAAAAAATTATTTGATGCAAGACGTTAATATTTTTACTGTATGTTACATGATGCTAATAGAGTGAAGTGTACTAAAATCTACTTTATCCATTTTACAGTCTTCAAGATATACTTTTTAAATTTATTAACAAAAAATATTAAGTTTTTTCAGCAGAAAATATCTTTTTGTTAACTTCCTAATGGAGGAATATTAATGAATGTAGTAACAGAGGTGGCTTTTTATGTTATGCAGAGTCTCTGAAAATTTCATTCATTTATCTATGATAGTTTCAGATATAAGGGGAATATGTACTGATAATTTTAGTTTGCGGAATATTGACTTTAAAGAAAAAACTTTTGAAATTTGTTATTTACAGCTAATTAAAACTCCATATGCTGGCTCTTCTTTGGCCTCTAGCAGGTCTTCCAGCTTCTTTTTCACCTTGCTGGATGTCTGTCTTGCTTTCTTGTCCATATTAGATGCTGACCTGTCTGCATCGGCTATCCTCATTTTATCGCAGTGTTGCAGCCCAGTGATCATATTTTCACCAGGATTAATTCCCAGCTTTTTCAGTACTCAACACTTTCCAATATTACCACAACTGAATGTAATAACAGCATCATGAACTCCTAGTATCATTGTATGTATGCCTACAAATACAGTTTTAGGAAGGCAGTTTCAAATAATGCTGTTGAAACATTTATTTGGGATCTGTGTCTGCCCCTGCAGACATTTCGTTAGAGGGTCAGGATGAGCCAAGTCTCTGAAAATAGGTTTAATTGCTGTAATAACAGCAGCAGGAAGAAAATGCTGGTGAGAGTAAGATTCTCCAGTTGCCTGAGCCCTATTGTATTTGCACCACGAATTTTCTCCTGATGGACACAATCCACAACATGGCCTATCGTCAGTAGGGGACTTACGGAAGAATGTGGCCCAAACATCTCTCTTCATTGCCTACAGATTTTCTTTATTTCTCCTAATTGCCTGCCCATAGTATACCTGCAAGTTTTCTATAACAACTACTCGCAATCACACTTAACAAAATTAACCACGTTTTTAAAAGTGTGTTGTTTACAAACAGCAGAAACAAAAGAACACCTACCGTTGCATTCCAAGGATACCCAACACACTCGAAAGTAAAAAAAAATCCTAACGTGCAATGTAGGGGATATAAAAATCTAAAATAAATGCAGAAAAATGGGTGACAGAAAAGTGGGCTTGCGCATGAACACAAGTGGTAGGAAAATGCTCGAAAAATTTTTTTTTCAGCACAATCCTTTTCAGATTTTTTAAATAAAACCTAAATCCATCGAAATATGATGAAAACCGAAAATCGACTTTTTTCGACCTGAACCACGGTGTGGTCCCTTTAAGTGTCGTTAACTGAGGTGGGGGTGCTTTATCGTGTTTGTGCTAGTGCAGTTCGCATCGTTAATAACAGTTTAGTGCTCCCACATTTCCTTGGCTTCTCGTCTCCTTTGTAATGAAGTGGCAGCGTGCGCTCAAATTCCAGCTGCTGATAGGTGATTCATCTCGCATTCGGGTCGTACTGTGTGCCATGTGCCAAACACCATAGTCGTCATTGCTTGTAGTAAAACAAGAGCTGAAATCTGTTAAACCTTTCTTTAAAGTCAGTACCGATATTAGACTGTTGTTTATCTGGTGTTACATTTACACTTACAAGATAAATTTCGGCTTCAAAGTGCCATTATCAAGTGTTTTAAGTGTTACACAGTGCCTAAGATGGTATGCTCTCGTATTTAAAATACACTATTAGACACATTGTCTAAGGGTCGATATTTCTGGTAAAGCCTACTGCTTTGTTTCATCACTGAGTATACCATCTTGCAAATAAACGACAGTCTAATGGCGGTACTGACTTTAAGGAAATATATTATGACTGTGGCCCCGCATGATAGAAAAAAAAGTCGGTTAGACATGCTTTGGAATGTCTCCGGTTGGAAACCGTAAAATATCAACTACGATGGTATTCAAATTTAAGTTATTTACTCTTCTTTCTCCTGTCCTGTGCCCTATATCTTCACAGGGTCAGTATATTAATCTGTTAGTGGTATAAGGTGGCAGGATTAATTAATTCTGTCAACTTATATGTCGTACAACAAATTTTATGCTGTGCTGCGATGATTGCCATTAGTTAATTTTTCTCAAAACTGCCGGAACGAAGTGCTCACGACAAATCAAACCTCTTCATGCAAAATATGTGTTTTTGCTAACTCATGCCTTGATCCCCAGAACTCCTGAAGATAGACGCTGACTGTGGATATTGTATTACAGACACAGTCCTTTTGACTAAACCCGCCCAAAGGTGTAAACAGCCATGCCTGTTAGACGTCGGGGGGCCGACAGCCGATCAGTTCCAGACATTCCATCAAGAAGGAGGTACACGGCTCGTGTTGTCTGTAGTTCAACCATGCCTAGACGGTCCATACCGCGGTTCGATCGCGTCCGCATTGTTACTTTGTGCCAGGAAGGGCTCTCAACAAGGGAAGTGTCCAGGCGTCTCGGAATGAACCAAAGCGATGTTGCTCGGACGTGGAGGAGATACAGAGAGACAGGAACTGTCGATGACAGGCCTCGCTCAGGCCGGCCAAGGGCTACTACTGCAGTGGGTGACCGCTACCTACGGATTGTGGCTCGGAGGAACCCCGACAGCAACGCCACCATGTTGAACAATGCTTTTCGTGCAGCCACAGGACGTCGTGTTACGACTCAAACTGTGCGCAATAGGCTGCACGATGCGCAACATCACTCGCGATGTCCATGGCGAGATCCATCTTTGCAACCGCGACACCGTGCAGCGCGGTAGGGATGGGCCCAACAACATGCCGAATGGACCGTTCAGGTTTGGTATCACGTTCTCTGCACTGATGAGTGTCGCATATGCCTTCAACCACACTATTGTCGGAGACGTGTTTGGAGGCAACTCGGTCAGGCTGAACGAATTAGACACACTGTTCAGCGAGTGCAGCAAGGTGGAGGTTCCCTGATGTTTTGGGGTGGCATTATATGGGGCCGACGTACGCCACTGGTGGTCACGGAAGGCGCCGTAACGGCTGTACGATACGTGAATGCCATCCTCCGACCGATAGTGGAACCATATCGGCAGCATATTGGAGAGGCATTCGTCTTCACGTGTGACAACTCGCGCCCCCATCGTGCACATCTTGTGAATAACTCCCTTCAGGATAACTACATCATTTGACTAGAGTGGCCAGCATGTTCTCCACATATGAACTCTATCGAATATGCCTGGGGTAGATAGATTGAAAAGGGCTGTTTATGGATGACGGGATCCACCAAGCACTCTGAGGGATCACCGCCGAATCACCGTTGAGGAGTGGGACAATCTGGACAGGCAGTGGCTTGATGAACATGTGGGTAGTTCGCCACAACGAATACAGGCATGCATCACTGCAAGAGCACGTGCTGCTGGGTACCGGTGTGTACAGCAGTCTGGACCACCACCTCTGAAGGTCTCGCTGTACGGTGGTACAACATGCAATGTGTGGTTTTCATGAGCAATAAAAAGGGCGGAAATGGTGTTTATGTTGATCTCTATTCCAGTTTTCTGTACAGTTTCCGGAACTCTCGGAACCGAGGTGATGCAAAACTTTTTTTGGTGTGTATAAATTGCGTCATATCAATGGCTGGAAACATTTGGAGGATTATTTCTGTAAACATACAGGTTGACAGAGGGATAGTGCAATCGGCGGTGCTATTTACCACAACTATACATTCCCCCAGTTAATATATTTTATTTTTAGCTCATGTCAAAACTCTGTACGACTGATGCGCATCTTTCACTCATATTCGCTGCGAGATTGTTTTTCCCGCCACGTATTATTTACTCTCTGAGCGTTTTCCCGCTACGAATAATTGCTCTCTGAATGGCGTATTTATACGAGCAGCTGTCGGTTTGCGACACTTCTCTTGTTGCGCTGCCCTCGAGAGTTACATACGACGCGAATTCGAAGCTTGCACAATTCTATAACAGAGTTCTGTAACAGAAGCTTTTATTTTAGGTTTCCAGCGTCCAGCAGAAAATTCTCTCGGCGAAAAGGTAAGAGATACTCAACTTTTGTAGCGCAAGACGTGGCTGACGCGTAATCAATAGCGATCGTGCTCATAGGTAGTTGTGAAAATGTGTGATGTTGGTGTTCTTCTAGGATGTTAAGGTTTTTGCGTCTTTATTAGACATGTCAACATGTATGAAAAACATACGTGGTCTAACTGCACGCAGTTTCTCGTGTTCTGCAGCTTCTGGGACAGTCATTTCCTTCGTGATCACCCATAAGCAAAATCGCTACGATAACTGAAATTGTGTTTCTTTTGGTTGTCAGTGGCCTGGAACAGTAAAAAACTGGCTGCGTGTGTCTTCTTTAGCGTCGCTGCTCCGTAGTAAGTTACTGGTCAGTTTTACGTTCGTGATCTACTGCCTGTCGAGTTAATGTTCAAAACTTACAGCCGGCCGGAGTGGCCGTGCGGTTCTAGGCGCTACGGTCTGGAGCCGAGCGACCACTGCGGTCGCAGGTTCGAATCCTGCCTCGGGCATGGATGTGTGTGGTGTCCTTAGGTTAGTTAGGTTTAATTAGTTCTAGGCGACTGATGACCTCAGAAGTTAAGTCGCATAGTGCTCAGAGCCATTTGAACCATTTTTTTTTTTCAAAACTTACAAACATGCTGTTGATGGCAATGACTGCCTTGTACGTTTAGTACCACTCAGCTGGTGCTATCGTGCCGTGAGGCTTTTTCTCCAGAATGCGTTTAGTCAATCTTGGCACTATGTGCAATAATGTAAGTTATTTGTTAGCAGGTTGCGTAAAAGTTTCATGAGTTCATTTTTGACAGTGTATTTGAGCGCGCAAACTCGCGCATGCGCACACCTACACGCTCTCATGTGCGCGCACGGACGTGTGTGTGTATCTCTCAAGATGCGAATTTTGCGCACTCCCTCCCCCCAAATCCCCCCTCCCCATCACACAAACAGTCACAGCCCCCTCTTCACGGAGTAACATTAGATGTAACTTCAACGGCATTTTAATGAAAAATTCGTGTTCCTCTGTTACAAGTTTCAGGTCACAAATATAACGCGGGTTTCTATCAGTTACGTAGTCTCTTGTCGTAATATAATGAATGGTAGATGTCTTACGTTTCGTGATCATTTCTGAGAAGGTATTTGTTAATGTGTGGCTGCAATTATCTCGCACTTACATCAACGTGTGGTCTCGCAATCTTAATCACTTACACATATTACTAGACAAGTGTATTCGCGAAATTTCATTACTCTACATTAAATATTTTTTGGTGTTGCATTTTTTTCCGTCAGTTTATTTTTAGTAGCCTGATGAACCTATGCCCTAGATTGCTACTCTGTTCGACACTAATTTCGAATTACGTATAATAAGTGATTTTTTAAAAAAAATAAAAGTTTGAGGGTACTCCGACATGGGATATAATGCAGCGAAAAATAGTTACAACTGAAGCATGGGATACCACCGTCAGCTTTTAGCCATGACGTCATCAACATATCGAACTACGAAAACAAAAATTGGTATCGGACTCTTAAGTTGACTTTACAGCTCAAATGAAGCAGGCGATGCCGAGAAACATTCAAGAGAAAGTTGTATCGAACACTTCAGTTTACACCACCTCAAGTGAAGCATGCGATCTGAGCGTACGCATATCCGTTTAGCACTACCATCGCCCACTATTAACGGACGAAGGCACTACGTGCTTGTCCAACTGGCTGCCAGCGATTCAGTTGTCGAAAACGGTTGCCGCAGCTTCGAAATGCTTGAAATAGTCAATGACATCGATTTTCCCACCAAAAACTGCACTGGTATCGTTCGTATTGCAATTGCCAACACGACAAAAAGAAATAAAAAATTTACGTCCGTGAAATAAATTTTTGGCACTCTTCCAAGTTCTCAACATCTTAAAAAAATTACTTTGTCGACGAAAATGTTTAGGGGTACGCATCCCCCAGCGTTCCCCAGAAAAACATCACTGCATATAATGTTTACAGGAACAAAGTTCAGTGAAACCGAAATATGATTAAGCCGGCATGGAACAAATATAATGCAAGGAACTTGGCGTGTTAGCGTCACAAGTCCTTTAATGAATGTCGTCGCTTTCTTTATGCTGCCGATAACGCTTTCCGAAAGTTGGAAAAAAAAAGAAAAGAAATCTCCATCAAACATCACTGCGTAGATACCTGGGCCTAGTAATAAATATTAGCAGCAAGGGACATTTTATAACATTACCTAGTGAGTAATTCTCGTAAACATCATATTTTATGAACAGTGTTCGTACTCTAATGAAATAATAAGAAAGGTATAACTGGAAACACTGAAATCGATTGCACACTATGTAAATTGAATTTAGGTGTAATATAATATAGAGTATACACTATGTGATCAAAAGTATCCGGATACCCCCAAAAACAGACGTTTTTCATATTAGGTGCATTGTGCTGCCACATATTGCCAGGTACTCCATATCAGCGACCTCAGTAGTCATCAGACATCGTGAGAGAGCAGAATGGGGCGCTCCGCGGAACTAACGGACTTCGAACGTGGCAGGTGATTGGGTGCCACTTGTGTCATATGTCAGTACGTGAGATTTCCATACTCCTAAACAACCCTAGATCCACTGTTTCCGATGTGATTGTGAAGAGGACACGTACAGCACAAAAGCGTACAGGCCGACCTCGTCTGTTGATTGACAGAGACCGCTGACAGTTGAAGTGGGTCGTAATGTGTTATAGGCATACATATGTCCAGCCCATCACACAGGAATTACAAACTGCATCAGGATCCACTGCAGGTACTATGACAGTCAGGGGGCAGGTGAGAAAACTTGGATTTCATGATCGAGCGGCTGCTCATAAGCCATACATCACGCCGGTAAATGCCAAAGAACTCCCCGCTTGGTGTAAGGACCGTGACCGAGCAGACCACATGTAGTGACGGACGGGAACTGTCGAGCACTGTGGAGGGGGTTATAGGAAATCGCATGAAATCAGTGAAAGGAATCACTCGTGAGCTTCAAAGTGCTGACAGCAGTCCAGCTAGCAAAACAACTGCGCATAGAGAATGAAAAATGATGACTTGCAATTGCCTAGGTGCTTCTCATAAGCTGGGCCCGGATCTCAGAGGGGACGGGAAGCGTGAGGGACGGGGGAGACCGGGGTATCTGCCTTCGGTGAGAATTTCAGGGGTGCCTAATTCATTTTTATTACACTACTGGCCATTAAAATTGCTACACCACGAAGATGACGTGCTACAGACACGAAATTTTACCGACAGGGAGAAGATGCTCTGATAAGTAAATGATTAGCTTTCAGAGCATTGACACAAGGTTGGCGCCGGTGAGGACACCTACAACGTGCTGACATGAGGAAAGTTTCCAACCGATTTGTCATACACAAACAGCAGTTGACTGGCGTTGCCTTGTGAAATGTTGTGATGCCTTGTGCAAGGAGGAGAAATGCGTACCATCACATTTCTAAAATTATATCTTCTGTGCGTGAAAGAAACCACTGACATAGCATGTGGTTAAAAATGTACACTGTGAAAGGGGGAACACGGTTGACAACAAGAACACAGAGGTTGTGAGGTAAAAAATCATTTATTTGTAATCCAACTTGGAAGTAATTTTACATTTTCATAAGTAGCCACACATCTTCTTGATCTTCTTCTTGAGTCGATGGAGAGAAGGACACCTGTAGAATTCAAGGTCTTGAGTAGCAGCGAACTTAAAAGATTCGATGCATCCATGAGCCCTTCTCCTTCCCCTTCACGTAGATGATGGTATCCGTGTGGCCGAATAATTGAAGCGATGTCACCATATCTTTACAGGGTATGCCATGATCATCCCAGTCAATTCTATGGTAGAAATGTGTTAACCACTTTGCACTCTTCCACGTCTTAGGACGCTTCACCCACTTGAAAGACCTAAGTGATGCAATGTTTACTGAGAATGTCTTTATTATTCCTGCATATTCTGTGTATGCTAAAAACGCAACATATTTAAATATGAACTTTCTACGCACACCATCATACACACCCTGAGCATCCGCAATGATGTTCACACCTTGAGACGCCATTGTAAATTGCTCTAGGTATGGTGCAGCACCTGTTCATTTGCGCAGCTTGTTTCACAACACTGGCGAGTGGGCAGTAGTACATCACACGGTCATGTAGAACTAGAGCATACACGGCAGTGTGTTCTGTGGAATTTGTACAAGATTCAAACTCATTTCGCATGTCTATCAGTCCAGACTTAATTATTTTGTTCTGTTTCGAGCAGTCTGTTACGATGATCCGTGATAGCTCTTTGAACTTCCATGGGCTGAGTAGACAACCTCCTCCTTCTTCTTCGGCACTTTCATACTAAGAACCGCGAAACCTTGCGTATATGTCATATGGGTACAAATATGAATTCAGGTAGACTTTGGCATTAGTTAACTTGCATTTGTCGGACACGGTGGAATCATTAGCTATATTCCCTCGTCTATCAATCTGAAACGTAAGTATGATGTTTCCAGAATGAAATTTTCACTCTGCAGCGGAGTGTGCGCTGATATGAAACTTTCTGGCAGATTAAAACTGTGTGCACCGACCGAGACTCGAACTCGGGACCTTTGCCTTTCGCGGGCAAGTGCTCTACCATCTGCGCTACCGAAGCACGACTCACGCCCGCTCCTCACAGCTTTACGTCTGCCAGTATCTCGTCTCCTACCTTCCTATCCTTTCTTTCAGGAGTGCTAGTTCTGCAAGGCTCACAGGAGAGCTTCTGTAAAGTTGGGAAGGTAGGAGACGAGATACTGGCAGAAGTAAAGCTGTGAGGACCGCGCGTGATTCGTGCTTCGGTAGCTCAGATGGTAGAGCACTTGCCCGCGAAGGCAAAGGTCCCGAGTTCGAGTTTCGGTCGGTGCACACAGTTTTAATCTGCCAGGAAGTTTCGTAAGTATGATGTATTTAGGTGTCTCTAGCTGTGAAGAGGTTTTAATAGCCCTTGTTTTACTGCTCGCAGTCGGTAACACTGGGTACTCGAAATACTTCCATGAGCGAAATGTCAGTGACAGAAATGTACCAGAATTCAGGACTTTTAAAAGCTTCAAATCCTCCGCGTCTGATACACTGATGTGAGCCATTTCCCATATTATCTTTCTGATTGTGATCATTTTCTCCACTTGAGCTCCTTGAATGTATGATTTAGTATTTGTCGCACTCCGCACCACCATGAGTTCCTGTTTAGCGTTCGTAAAAATGTGCCTCATGTCCTCGAAGTACCCCATAAGTATTTTTAGAGGTATGCATGCAGTAAATAGCTTATACTCTGCAACTGCTCTGTCCTATGTATCATCTATGAATCATCCCGCAATTTCTAAACTATTCAAGTCTGCACGTGATGCAGAGCTGATGCTATGCCGACACTGCGTGTACAGTCGATCTCAGACCCACTGAGTTCATAGAGTATCACCTGGAACAGGAACGTCGTTCTTATTAAATGTGGTTGAAGCGTAAGGTTTCTGCGAGAAGTATTCATGAGGTATAATTCTCTCATCATTCTGTACTGGACTGATTATATTGAGTGAGAGCGTCATTGAGGGGCTTCAAGCCAACTGACTTAAGAAACTCATAGTTCGCACATGTTATCACTTAGCAGTTTGGTAACATAGTGACATTCTGTAGATTGCGACCACTGGTTTTATGCTGTATGCCCATCTTGCCTTGGATGTAATCGTACAATGATTTCCTCACCACGAAAGTCCACAAGGTGTTTAACCTGGTGCACAATACACAGCGTCAAATAATCCAATACCTGAGCTGTCACTGGAAGGTATATTGCATCGGCGGTAACTGCTAGGAGAGTTACCACGACACGTCACTCACAGAAGACGTGTGTCCTACAATTTCCGGCGCTATCAGGACATTAATACACAGCACTGTGTACAACTATGTATCATGTTTCTCTTGACGTTTACAAAGAAGGAGAAGGAGACTATATAAGGAGGAGGTTTAACCATTCCTTCATCAGTTAAAGTTTAGATGCAATGTCGTAAACTTTGATGTTGAAAGAACGATCATCTGTATTGCATGCAAATTGCTTCCCGCCAATTGATTTGAGTATTGGTGAATGTAGTATTGCACTGAATGGACTGGAGATGTACAACAGCATCCCAAATATCACCGAGACTAACAACAAACTGCATCTGGATATTAATTGTGAAAAAGATATTGTGTAAATAGAACCGAGTGCATACGATATAGACAATTTAAATAAAGTCTTAAAACAGTCTCGAAAAGGTATTTCCCTATGTGCAGACATCAATACACTTAAATCTGAAATGAGGACTGTAAATGCAACGATTGACTTTAACCAGAAAGGTTCAATAGGGCGCCTACTGGGTTTCACGAAAGGGCACGTTTGAAGAAGGAACGTAGTAAATTTTACAAGTCAGATCAGACTGTGGACATATTTCCCATCAGTACAATCCTTATCAAGTGTAACATTGCAATGAATTCTTATCTCAACAACACTCTGATTCATACTATTTATGGATTCATCCCCTCAGTCGCAATGGGGTTTTAGATTGTTGGAACTCCTGCCGATTCAATGTGCCTTCCAGTGACAGCTCTGACATTGGATTATTTGGCACTCATTCATCAACATCTCCCATCAATTGCCCATAATCTAGCCTCACAAGTGAAAGACCACTTCCATCGCTGAGTCTCCTCTATCCCCACCTATTTATCTCCTGAATCCCTACTGACCACTGGTGTTGCCACCTCCCTATCAACCAACATCCCTCATGCCCATGGTCTTATCACTATTGAATGCTATATTTCCCAAGCCTCCTACCTCATTCCTCACACACCTTACTACCTATATCCCAAAACACAACTACATCTCATTTGAAGGGGAGGTACATGAACAAATCAGCAGTACAGCTATGGGCATCTGGATGGCACGCTCCTATGCCCATCTTTTTATGGGGCATCTAGAGGAGATCTTCCTAGCCTCTCAAAACACTGAACCTCTAGTCTCATTCTGGAGGGGGGGGGGGTTGGGTTGTTTGGGGGAAGAGACCAAACAGCGAGGTCATCGGTCTCATTGGATAAGGGAAGGATGGGGAAGGAAGTCGGCCGTGCCCTTTCAAAGGAACCATCCCAGCATTTGCCTGGAGCGATTTAGGGAAATCACGGAAAACGCAAATCAGGATGGCCGGACGCGGGATTGAACCGTCGTCCTCCCGAATGCGAGTCCAGTGTGCTACCACTGCGCCACCTCGCTCGGTGTCTCATTCTGGTTCATTGATGATATCTTCATGATTTAGTGCCAAGACACCCTATCTTCGTTCCTTCACAGCCTCAACACCTTCTCTCACAATCACTTCATGTGGTCTTCCTCAACCCAGTGTGGCAACTTCCAAGATGGTGACCTCCCCTTCTATGATGCTCTATCTGTGCCTCTGTCCACAATAAACCCAGCAACTAACAACAGTACCGCATTTTGACGGCTGTCATCCCTGTCACACCAAAGAACCCCTAACATATAGCCTGGCTATCTGAGAATAGCATATCTGCAGTGACAGAAACTCCCTTGCTCAGTATGTGGATGCTCGTTAAGGCCTTCACAGGCAGGCACTATCTCCAGACATAGTCCACAAACAGATCTCTCAAGCATGTGATTTCTCCTCATAACCCCAATCCTCCCAAATAAAACCAAAAACCAGCCACAAAGAAGTATCCCCTTTGTCATTCAGTACCATCCTGAACTGGAACAACTGAACCATATCCTTCGACAGGGCTTTGATTATCTATCACTGTGTCCAGAAATGAGAGATATCCTACATGCAATACTTCCCACTCCTCCTAAAAAGTGTTCTGTCGCCCACCCAACCTCAAAATCCCAGCCCATCCCTGTGCCACTCCAAATGCCAGTCCCTTGTCACAAGAGGTCACATCCCTGTGAAGTAACTAGGTGCTAAACTTTTCGCCCGCGTCTCGTGGTCGTGCGGTAGCGTTCTCGCTTCCCACGCCCGCGTTCCCGGGTTCGATTCCCGGCGGGGTCAGGGATTTTCTCTGCCTCGTGATGGCTGGGTGTTGTGTGATGTCCTTTGTTTAGTTAGGTTTAAGTAGTTCTAAGTTCTAGGGGACTGATGACCATAGATGTTAAGTCCCATAGTGCTCAGAACCATTCTTAGTGCTAAACTTTCCCAATCCCCCACCAGCACTTCCTATTCCAGACTTGTCACAGGTTTATCCTACCCCATCAGGGGCTGGGTCGCCTGTGATAACATCCATGTCATTTACCAACTCTGCTGCAATCACTGCACAGCTTTTTATATTCGTATTACTACCAACCAGGTGTCCTTCAGGATGAATGGCCACTGTCAAACAGAGGTCAAGTAGACCATCCTGTGGCACAACATGCAGCTGAACGTAACACACTTGATTTCAGTGGCTGCTTCACTACCTGAGCCATCTGGATTTTTCCCTCCACTACCAGCTTTCCTGAGCTGCACAGATGGGAGTTATTCTTACAACTCATTCTACAGTCCTGTAATCATTCTGGCCTCAACCTTTGGTAACATATTGTTTCCACATCCTCCACCCAACAGTTTCCTCTGTCCTCTCATCTCCTCCCCATTTTTGTCTCCCACCCAGTTTATTTGCAGCCCTCTCCCAACGCATCTGCCCGTCTTTTTCTGCTCCTCTCCTTTTTTGTTCCTTTTTTCTCCCACCTCCCTGGTCCACAGTCTCCTGATGCTGCACCTGTTAGAAGTCTAGTCCCTGCACACTCCACCAGACAGTTTTCGTCTCTCTACCCACATGCCATCCTCGGGTAGCCAGGCTACATGGGAGGGATTTTTTTGGTCTCAAAGGGATGACAGCTGTCAAAATTCAGGTACTGATGGTGGTGGTTTGAAGCAAAGTTGACAATTTCGCTTCGTCTGGATGTTATTTCTGGAGCATATCTCCAAATGAAACTATTAAAACGTTCGTTCACATTTTGAATAAAACCGCCCAAAGAACGCTCCAGCAAATCAGGTTTACTCAAATCGGTAAAAATGGGGGTGAAGGCATCGATAACGCCGAGGCGTGCAGTGCACACTCGGATTCACATGCTCACAGAATCGTTACTTTTTAGAGTTCTACCATAATATTGTGGGGAATAATTTTTGAATGTATATACATTCGAATTTCATAATGAAAAAAATTTCGAGATTTTTCGACCGTCAGCCTGTCGTTCCTACGGCAGTCACGAGGATCTACATCTGCGTGATTACTCTGCTGTCCACAATAAAGTGCCTGGCAGAGGTTTCAATGAACCACTTTCAAGCTGTCTGTCTACTGTTCCACTCTGGAACGGCGCGCGGGAAAAACGAGCACTTAAATTTTTGCTTGCGAGCCCCGATTTCTATTATTTTATTGTGATGATCATTTCTCCCTATGAGGATGTGTGCCATCGGAATGTTTTTACATATCGGAGGAGAAAACTGATAACTGAAATTTCATGAGAAGATCCCGTCCCATCGAAAAATGTCTTTGTTTTAATGACTGCCACTCCAGTTCAGATATGATGTGTGTGGCACTATCCCCCTATTTCGCGATGATACAAAACGACCTGTCCTTTGAACTTTTTCGATGTCACTGAAGCATATTGTAGTTACCGAAAGGCTTCAGTTCTGTATTCGGACATAATGGATCGATAAACAAAATCGACTGTGGTTTCATTGCAATTTATTGTGCATGCACATAACTCAGTGTGATTGCCAACCACATGTGTTTTAAGCACATATCTCGGAATACCAAATGTTTTCTCGATCCTTAGCGGATGAGATACCTACCTGTTTCGTTTTCGTGCCGAAAGCTCAACAGACTGCGGAGTTGGTCAGGGGTAACCTATACACTAAAATCTATCTGTCTAGCTTTCGGCTTCTTTCCCATAGCCACGATCTCGCTTCTATTCAACATCTCACCTAGACTTTCATCGGCTTCTTCCAGTGACGAACTGGCGACGTGACCTAACGCACACCCACGTGTTGCCTGTGGTGGAACATGGCTGGTCACAGCCCTGCCTGTACACGATGTTCTACTTACACACACCTTCACAGTTTACATTACAAGTTTTTATACTCTGCGTTTTTACACTCGTTACTGCATGTGGATGCTAAACCCTTGCAGTTCAGCTTGTATTCCTCTTCATAATAATAACACCAGAAGTATAAATGCGTAGGCTTCCACGGCCAGAGTCAGTCGACTTGAAAGTTTCCTCGGTATGGTACCGCGTCATACCGTATGAAATTTTGCTGTTGGAGAAAAAACTACGTTTCGGCCACTGTTGCAGCGGCCTTCTTCTGGGTCTACTGGTGCGTTCTGGCTAAGAAGTGTCCCTTATATTTTGTTGTTACTGTTCACTGCGCATGCCATTACGTCATAATTTTGAAAAGATAGTTCGTTTCATTGGTCACTAAAGGAAGAAGGAGAGGGAACTTTATTTTAATAGGTCACTGCGGAGAAAGAAGAGCGTAACCTCCGTTATCTGTTGGCTCCTGTGTTACGTGCCGTGATTGGTGGTCACCGTCGACTGGTGACTTGGCTGCTGTTTACCAGCCGCTGTACGTCGGCCGCGCGGCGGCAGTTACTCGGCGGCAGTGCTCGGGCCTCGTGTTGACAGCGCGCTCTGTTGGGCTCCGATTGCTGGCAGCCAAGATGGGGCAAGCCTGAGTCCGGCCTCCCTGTTCTTGTTATTGGGGTGTTAAAGTATTTCGATGGCGTCTCTGATTTTGCGTTTCGTTATAACCGGCTGCTTGGCCTCTGTGTGGACCACACTCTCGCAGTCAGGCCTTTTTGGCAACCGGTCACTGCACCAACTCCGATAACGTCGCACACTGGGGAAGCAAAATTCCAGACAAAACTGTTAAGGGGGGACGTTGGCAAAATTGGTCAAAAATTATAAAAGAATTTTTGCCCTCAGATAGTTCTGTAGAATATTAGAAATACTGTCTCCAATTTTCACAGATTAATTCGAACTACAAATGATAAAAAACTGTCTTTTTTCAATCACTGCTCAGCGCCACGTCCACTTTTCTAGACGACATTCTTCTTGTTTGCGATGTTACTTCCTCCTGTCATAAGAGCATCGGAGCAGTATAGAACGCTGTGGACCCGTTTACGTCGTGTTATGATTGCCTTCCGCTAGCTATCTATGGCAGCTTTTATTGTCTGTGGTGCAGAAATAAAAACATTTCAGTTCTTCTGTTAGTGTGAGAATTACGACAGGCTTTTTTTGGTGTGATTTACTGTATAAAATGCCAAGATATAGTGGTAATGTGCTTAAGAAATTGGCCAAAGCTCGCCATTTACGTGTGATTATCAGCATCTACAGGTGAGTGAACTAAGTCAGCAGAAGACTGTTGTGAAGCTAAGACGACGAGCAGTTCACAGAAGAAACCTGGATCTAGTGTAGAGTTTCCATCCACCAAAGACGTGTTCTATTATTGGAAATTCTTGTGGATGTGGTAACTATGGCAATAAATCTTTTAAGATTACACGACATAATGACAGAGACGGTATTGTATGTATTGTGCACTTGTTTTGAATTGAATGTCAATTTTACACCTGTCACAAAACATCACTGCTAAGAATTGAGTGTACAGAGCCAATGTAAGATTATGCTATGGGATGAGATGTGTTGGTGTTAGAAGCGAACTTAGTAATTTGTTTTGTACAGTAATGAATGTGTCATCTCTGTCTGCCTCGTACTCAGCACTAAACAATCATCTTCTGAACTGACTGTGAAGGATATAACCAAAAGGGGAGGCCAGAAACATCAGATAAAAGGGAAACTGGTACACGAACAGCAAGAATACCAAATGTATGGTTATGGTCAGCATTAAGGTAGTAGTTTATGGTGTAAATCTTTATAAAACTTTTATGTGTATTTCCCAGAACTTTCATTTTTCGGTGTACAAGGAACATTTTCCCATGAACCATTGGAGATAGAAAAGTAACGTTTTCTGTAGAATTTGTTCATAGTGTAACACAACTTGGTGTGGTACAATTTTTTTCTGGTGTATTTCTGTCCAAATTATTTACTTTTCTGTGAAATTGGGATTACTTTGTTTCATATGGATAATTTTTTAAAATAAACTGCAAGAGCTCTAAAACTGATGTTAAAGAAAACTTTTCACACGTTTGCTTGTGTGATTACTAAGAGTTACTTATCAGAGTATGAAAGTTGTAAGTAAAGTAACTTTTGTGAAAATGTTCCTTGTGTGACAGCATGTTTCGCAAAAATTTCCAATAATGCCATTTTTGAGAAAAAAATTTGAAATAGTTTCAGAATGTAGCCCATAACATAATTACCTCACTTTTAAAGTTTGGTTCTATTATCTTTCAAACACCAAAAACTGTGTTAGATTATGTAAACACGCCCATTTTCTCCTCTTCCCCCCCCCCCCCCCCCCCCTTAAGCAAGACGCTTCAAGAACTCTCGCTCACATCTCGCATTTTGAAGCCTGATCTTTGCGAAACTGCGCCAAGAGTGGGTCATGGGTCGACATGGGTGCACGTAGGGCGGCCCCGGTCGCTGACGTCACATCCGCGCTGTGGCTGTAGGCGGGAAGCGGCCGGCCGACACACTGCTGCAGCTCTGAGCCGACAGCCAAGCAGGGGGCGACAGCCCTCTCAGTGCAGTGGCGCAGGTGAACGTATTGACCACTGGCCTTAGGAGCTCTTTATCACCTTGTTTACTACAAACCAGGGGCAGTGGCAAGGGGGGGAGGTTGGCTATTGGGGCTATAGCCCCCCCCCCCCAAATGGAGTATCATATTACACTAGATAAAATGACTCCAGAAATCAGCGAGTATATTACTTCAACAGATTCAATAATTTTTTTACTTCAACAGATTCAATCATTTTTTTACAATTATGTAGGAATATAGGTTGCAATGTATTTCAAACACATTTCAACAAAAGAATAAGAGCGGTAGAAAGTTCAGTATCTAAACCAATGAATATAATTTAACTTCAAATGGGCGCCTTATTATTTGTTAATATACTTTGGATGTATATCATTCTACTAGTACCACGTACAATAATCAAGAAAGCTCAATACGCCGTGTATGCCTACCAACACTCATATTGCTGACCCCAGAGAAAAACTTCGAAATCGCCGGACATCTGGGTCAAATCGTATTAATTTCCTGGGCACACACATTCTGTAGACGCGTTTTTACCCTGTACTCCAAAACAGTTACAAAAAACTAGTTTAAGCAACACCAAATTTACCAATGTGTCGGTGGTGGACCCCTACTCTCCATTTGTTGAGCGATAGTCCATTCCGCCAAACCCCCTGCCCCCCTCTCCCCTTGAGCAAATTCTAGAATCGCCCCTGCCACAAACAACTAATTTTATTTCTATTAAGATACTCACAGTCGTTTCTCTGATGAGTATGAACACAGTTTTTACGTTTCTAAGTCTACAGTCTCGATACGTCAGCTAAAAAGTCAGGAGGTGTAGGAGGGTGTGCTGGAATGTAACGCTGTCGAGTCTGAATGAAATGAACTTTATACAATTCTACATCAATATATATTTCTCAAGATGGTCACTCTGGCGACGAACATATTTCTCCCAACGAGAGATCAGTTTGCTGATACCGTCATTGTAGATTGTCTGACTATGTTCAGGGAGGCACAACCACACCCCTGCTTGCGCTACGTCATCACTATGAAAGTGAAGTCCGCATAGGTGTTCTTCGCGTTTCGGAAGCAGTTGAAACTGGAATGGTGCCAAGTCATGCATGTATGGAGGATGATGAATGTCAGTGAACCCAGACAGTTGCAGATGTCGCAGTGCTCGAGTGTGGTCGGGCATTGTCATATCGAAGAAGAGCATGCTCTGTGCGAGGACGAACAGTTCGAATTTGTGGTCTGGCTATTCTGGGAGTCTCACCGTAATCTTCTAGAGTCTGTGGTGGTATGAATTCGAAGTGCACCACACGCTGAACATCCCACAAAGCTATGAGTCTGATTTGCCTACTGAAGAAAAGGTCTTGTGCTTTTTGCTGTTGGTTATCCTCTGCAGCGGAATTCCATTGATGACATAACGAAATAATTAGCAGTCAGTGCCTTTCTTCAGCAGTTTATGCCTATCGTATTATTTGCGAGTGTCAACAATAAAATGCACACAACAAAATGCCATTGTCATGTGGTTCACGTCTGTAAAAAATTGCGAGGGCTATTCTGAAAGTAATGTCCTATGGGGTGCGAAGTGGAAACCATAGTGGAAAGCCGATGAACCTTTGCACAGATGTGTTGGACAGAATCTCTAGTAATCTCGTCGATCGCGTCACGTCGCTCTTTTCAGTTCTGAGCGCACAGTGGGCACGTATAGATGCCTACAACAACAGCGTCTCCCACCAAGAATGGGGGCCTAATGAGATATTTCGCCTGATGTCACGCAGCCCACACAACATAACTGTTACACGTTTCCTTCTTCATGACAATTCTCGGCCGCACTCTGCAGGGGCAATGAAGACGCTCCTGCAGCGTTTTCGATGCGAAGTGTTTGATCACCCACAATACACCCCGTCATTGGCTCCCACCAAGTTTCATCTCCGCTCACTTGAAACGCTGGCTATGAAGACAACATTTTGGCACACACTACGAGCTGCAGAATAGCGTAGAGAATTGGCAGAGAGCAGAGGCATCTGCCTCCTATGACGAGGGTACTGGAAAGTTGGTACAGTGCTACAACAAATGTCTAAGTCTGAGCGGCGACTACGTAGATAAGTATGTGGAAGGTTTAGATAACTGTTGAAAATAAAACATTTCTGATTTTCGCAGTGGTTTCCATTTCACGACCGATCGGAACTTACTTTCGAATAGACGTCGTAGAGTAAAGAAGCGAAACAACATTACATGGCGACAGGGGAGCAACATGTGGGTGGTTTCGTTTCGCGGATGGACGCAGTCTGGATTTTTGGTAAGTGAGACGTGGTGATCCGATTAAGGTAACTTGCTGTGAATCCGCCTCAAAAAATCCGTATTTCTGTTTTTCATCTTAAATCGCTATTTAGATATTTTTGAAGAACACGTTGGTTAAAAGAACTGAATTGGACATCAGGAAGTTGTTTAAAAATCAACCTACAGATCTCTCAGTCCATGTCCACACCCACATCCCTGCCGCTTCGACACGTCAATACAGTCATCACACTCTTGTTGGGGAAAGATACACTATATAACTGTTTCTCAAGTTGACATACCTGCCAGTCGATATGCTGTGCGATGCTGTTATGTTTCCATTGTGTATTTCTAGTTTTATGAACTTCGATTTTTTTAAAAACTTTTCTATAGTTTGAGTTGCTGCTATTTTGTCACTCTCGAAAGTTATAATGCCTGTAACTCGTTTTATGGTGGGACAGTTAGCCGGTGTTGAGTTACTACAAGACAACCAGTGTTGGCAATTGGTTCTGTGAGAGTTGTCATACCTGAAAAGTCAGTCCCTAAGGCAACAACAACGCCAGAACAACGAGGAGAAAGAAGGAAATGAGATGAAAACGTAAACCAAGAAGATTATGCAACTGTAATGTATTAGGCACTGCAGAGGTGAGTTACGGATATGGGCCAAAGGAAGTGAGGGTGGCAGATGTAACGCACTCACGCACCCACTGTCGGCTGTAGCTGTCGTGCACATAGACTATTCCTTACAGATGAAAAACGATCTCACATGGAAACTTAATATTGCTGTTTGCATACGGAAGTAGTTGTTATTTGTCACGAGACTGGAGGTACACTATGTGATCAAAAGTAGCCAGAGACCCTCCAAAAACATACTTTTTCATATCACGTGCATTGTGCCGCCACATTCTGCCAGGTACTACATATCAGTGACCTCAGTTGTCATTAGACATCGTATGAGAGCAGAATGGGGTGTTCCGTGGAACTCACGGACTTTGTACATGGTCAGGTGATTCGGTGTCACCTGTGTCATACGTCTGTACGCGGTATTGCCACACTCGTAAGCTTCTCCAGGTCCACTGTTTCCGAAGTGATAGTGAAGTGGAAACGTGAAGGGACACGTACAGCACAAAAGCATACAGGCCGACCGCGTCTGTTGACTCACAGAGACCGCCGACTATTGAAGAGGGTCGTAATGTGCGATAGGCAGACATCTATCCAGACCATCACACAGGAATTTCAAACTGCATCAGGATCCACTGCAAGTACTATGTCAGTCAGGTGGGAGGTGAGAGAACTTTGATTAAATGGTGGAGCGGCCTCTCATAGGCCACACTTCACGCTTGTAAATGCCAAACGACGCCTCGCTTGGCATAAGGAGCGTAACATTGGACAATTGAACAGTGGAAAAAATTTGTGTGGACTAACGAATCACGGTACACAACGTGGCGATCCGATGGCTGTAGATACGGCGAATGCCCAGTGAACGTTATCTGCCAGTGTGTGTGGTGCCAGCAGTAAATTCGGAAGCGGTGGTGTTATGGTGTGGTCGTGTTTTTTATGGGAAGGCTTGCACACCTTGTTGTTTTGCGTGGCACTATCACAGCACAGGCCTACATTGATGTTTTAAGCCGGCCGCTGTGGCCGAGCGGTTCTATGCGCTTCAATCCGGAATCGCGCGACTGCTACAGTTGCAGGTTCGAATCTTGCCTCGGGCATGGATGTATGTGATGGCCTTTGTTTAGTTAGGTTTAAGTAGTTCTAAGTTCTAGGAGACTGATGACCTCAGATGTTAAGTCCTATAGTGCTCAGAGCCATTTGAACCATTTTGATGTTTTAAGGACCTTCTTGCTTTCCACTTTTGAACAATTCGGGGATGGTGATTGCAACACGATCGATCACCCGTTCATAATAGACGGCCTGTGGCGGAGTGGTTACACGACAATAACATCCCTCTAGTGGACTGGCCTGCACAGAGTCTTGAATCCTATAGAACACCTTTGGAATGTTTTGAAACGGCGCCTTCGTGCCGGGTATCACCAACCCTCTCTTTAGTGCAGCACTCCGTGAGGCATGGGTCGCCACGATCTTGTAAGTCATTTTCAGTCAGGTGTCCGGATACTTTTAACCACAAAGTGCATATGCAACGTAGCGCAACTCCGATGCTGGTATATAAGCACCGACTTGTAGACAAGGGATTAGTGTGGCATTCGTGTTTTTCTTAGGTGTGAGTGGTAAATGCGAAATCGCGACGTTATTACCAAATGTATCCGAACAGGACCAACGTGCTGTCGTTCTTTCTTGCTGCCGAGGGACAAACACGGGTAGACATCCATCAGAGAAGGAAGGACGCGAATGGGGCAGCACGTAAGTCGAAACCTGCCGTTGTGGAACGGTGGACCAAGTTTCGGGCTCGTGGCGATTCCACGCAAGACGCCAGCGATCTGTGAAGCCAGCCCTATCCATTACGGGCAACGACCCGCCCCTGTAGTCCTGATTTCTCCCCGTGCGATTATCACGTCCTCGGTCCATTGGAGAAGGTGCTGACGTGTCGACGACTCCTGTCGGACGAGGGCGTGCGGCAGGCAGCCGCGGTCCTGCCTGTCCACTGTGGCCGCCCTGCTGCCGTCGGCTTCTCTGACGTCACTGAGGTATTGATGTTGGCCTCTGCTGTATATGCCCGACTTTTCGTTATATCTACATATCAGACGGAGTAGCCACAAACATCTTCGCCGTAAAGGCGATTAAATTTCGGGTTTTCGTACTAATTAACGTTGTCTTTTTGCACAGTTTATCACCCTTCGTTTGTTGCTGCGTTACCGAAGACAAGGTGGATAATAACGGTTTTAGATATTAATTATTATCTCCACTCCCTATTTCCCACGTTACTACTTATCCGCACTGTTTCTGATTTCCTATTACTTCTGTCCGACTTGGAAATGAAACGTTAAATAACTTTTAAGTAAAAATTTACGCTTCGTAACATTTCATATTCGAACCTTCCGTCATCCAGAGATACCGTCTGCAGCTTGCCTATGATTATCATTGACCAGTACACACGCTATTGTGGAAATCACTTCAGTTTGTTTAACACAACTTACTGAGTCGAGCTACCAAAGGAGTTGATGTGTAAAGGTTTTCTTCTGATTTCGCTACAGAATTTTTTCTGGAAATTCGCAGCTCCACAAAGTAAATCAGAAAGAAAAGCTCGCACACACTGACCCCTACTACGGTTAGGACTGATGACTCATTGAGCTGTTGCGACACGAGACACGGGCGGCACCACAGGGCTACAGACACACTGCCGCCAGCATGCCAATGTCACCATGGCATTGGTCGCTCAGCCTCATAACGCATTCTGAAAGATAATAAAAGTTGTCACTTACGTGAAGTACAGCATTTCTTTAGCCAAAAAATTGAATTTTCTGTCTCAGTGTCCTAGTTTACATGATGATTATAAAGCACGAGTCATTCAAAAGGAAAGGGAATATCAAGTGAATTTAGCGAGTCATGTCAGTACCACACACAGAAGCGACTGCACTGTCACAGTGTTCCCAAATGTTTGTGATGACGTTGCCAATTATCAGCTGTGCTAGGAACAGTTCTGCAGCAGTATGCGAGGAGAATCCCGTGCTCCTGTCATAGGAGGATATGGAGAGGAGGCACGGGGTTTGCTTAATATGCACCGTTTTCTATCGCCAGTTGTGTGAAACATTCAGGTGTATAATCTTCCATCATGATTACAGTTTCTCACAAAATATATACGAGTAAAAAACTTACCTGGTTACTTTGTGACAAAAGATTATTTCAGTACAACAAAGTCTTTGGAAGCCAACTTTGTCCACCTGTCACGAAAAGTAAGATAACAAACATTTTGCACCTCGGAATAGATTGCATGTATGTGCAGTCTTGTGATCATAGAAGTAGAATTTCATGAATTGCACGAGAATGTAGAAAAATGTTGGTGCGAATGGAAACTATAAGAAACAGAGTTAACTAATTATTCTGTGCTACATAATAATCAATTCATTTGAAAATTCTGAAGGGAAGAAACTAAAAATTATGCCCATTAAGACAGAAACTAAAGTGCCAATGCGGGCACTGTGCAGACCTGCGATCTTTCATCTTCACACCTATACAAATAATGTATACTAGCCAGCGTATTCTTGCTTTCGTAATCTTTCCCTCTCGTTTAGTCTTCTAATGATGAACTGGATCCACACCCATGAGTCTGATTGTTTCTTTGTGTACTTCCATCTACTACCTTTGTGTGTTATTGACTCGGTGTTCAAAAAGCAAAATATTATGCATGCTCCCACGAGGTATTAGAACGAGGTCGCAAGAAGGCTAACGAATTATAATCAAAATACACTGAGACGCCAATTTCTCTGTTGTCATGGTGTTAAGTCGACAGAAATAGTTGGATATTATTGCCTGCATAACCGGAATCCCGTTGTCGTTTTCTCTTACTGAGATTTTCATATTACCCTGAACACAAGACGCCGAGATTAATGTGTATAGTCTCCGTGACGAAACATCCCACATTCCATTCATCCTGATCCATTCGTTACGTGCATCGGCAGCAATGAGTGATAGGAAAGCTGTTGTGAGGTGACGAATAACAATAACAATGGTAGTAATAACAAATCAGTAATCAAGGATAATTACTGAATTACAGACAATTATTAACGATTAACAAAATAAGCAAGAAAGGCTGAGTGTTTAATTGGCGTACTGCATATGTGTTCTTACCACTTTGTTACTGAATTCTGTTCTGGTTGTTTGCAGACAGAAAAGAAAGAACCCTGTAGTGATACATATCGCTAGTACGAGATATTATATCCTTGCTTTACATCACGAGATGGACATGGCGTCACTGAGCTGATATTTGAAATACATTTCTGTTTTCTCTCTCTGTCTCTCTCTCTCTTTATTTTTATTTTTTGAGGGAAGCATCGAGAAGCGCGAATAATAAGCAAGTAGGCATATACTCTATTTACAGTTATTTTCGTCGGAATACATAATGCAAATATACACCTTTTAACTGTATTAAATTGCATAATTCCAGTTATTGACAGTCTATTCGTGAGCTTGCTCGCATTCAGTGGGGTGGAACCTATCACAGAAGCAAGCAAAACACGAATATTTCTTGCACCATGCGCAACACAATACAAACAAAATCTCGCTGTACTGACGTGTTGCCCGATATACTGCTCGGAAAACATCTGATTCGTGTTGCTAAATACAACTCTATCAGATATCAATTTGGATGCGTACCAGGTGAATAAAATTGTATCTCGAAATACACAGAAAGGTACATAGAGGTATTCCAATGAAACATCGCCATGACCAAGATTGTGACTGGGGTCGATAGTATCGTCGTCTACCACCTTGACAACTTGAACGGTGACAGTGCTCGGCCGGTTGCATATGTTTACTGGTATCAAACCTGAAAACACAAAAATGTTAATAACCCGAAGATCATTAACTTTGGAACCCACAGTAAAGTAAAGCGGTCATCAGTTGGAAGATTAGTTTGAACACCACAGTGCTTTAATAGGCACGGTCCTGTTGGAGGTGGTATGCCGTTGCTTTCCACCAACCTTTGAGTTGACTTACCTGGCCAGTTAGTAGGGGAACCTATAGTTCAACGTGGCTCTCGGACCACAGTGCTACCCACATACCTTAGTATGAAAATCTTTCTGTTTATTACAAAGGAAAGCAATTGATTTTCTAAAACATTCTCTGTCATACAGAACTTGAAACAGGTCACGTCGACCAAATCATATGGAAGAACTGACAGAGACGTACGAGGGTTATTCCAAAAGTAAGGTCCGATTGATTGCCAAATTGAAACCACAGTGAACATCAGACATGTTTTACTTGTAACAATTAGCTACACCTTTCAGCTACTTCTCTACGTAGTCGCCGTTCTGACTTAGACTTTTGTCATAGCGTTGTACCAACTTTTCAATAGCCTCATCATAGAAGGCAGCCGCCAGTGCTTTCCGCCAATTCTCCACGCTGGCCTACACCTCGTTGTCTGTGTCAAAATGTTGTCGTCAAAGACAGCGGTTCATGTGACCAGAGATGAAACTCAGGGGGAGACAATTGCGGACTGTATTGTGGGTAATCTAACATTTCCATTTGAAAACGATGCAGGAGCATCTTCATTGCCCCTGCAGAATGCGGCTGAGAATTGTCGTGAAGACGAAACAGCACGATAGTTATGTAATGTTGGCTGCATAGCTTCAGGCGAAATTTCTCACCAGGCCCTCGTACTTGGCGGCAGACACTATTTTCTAGACATCTTTACGCACTCACTGCGAGCTCAGAAATGAGAAGAGCGACGTGATGCTAACTGGGGTTATACTAGAGACACTACCCAACACATCTGTGCAAAGCTTTATCGGATTTTCATAGTCGTTTCCATTTCGCGACCGATCGGACCTTACTTTTGGAATAACCCTCGTATATCGGAAGGCAGTAAGATCCCTTGGCTTTTGGTTTGGCAGTATTCGACAGCCATTTCTAGGCGCAAGTAAATGAAGAAAGGCAGCGCGTTTTTGTTATCAAGTACCGTCTTCGTCAATTACTTTGGATTTAATGTAATCTACGAGTAATTTCTGATGTCTGATATTAACATCAAAAAGATTCCGTAGACAGGGAGAGAACCTGTTCTTGGGCAACTACTTTCTGTAATGACCAAAAGGCATTAAAATATCTTCAAGCAAATGTGTTCCAGCAGCGGTATGAAGAAAATGACAGTAATAATGACGGTAATAATCGAATTATCCGGCAACATCACACTTCACAGTGGATTTTCTCGAACTAAGAAATTTCCTGAATTTGTGAACATTTCAAAATGGCTTCACATCGAGGCTATGATGCCTAGAAGAGTCTTTACATCCTACTGACATGAGAACAGCATCATATCCAAGGCAGAAGTTCCCTTCTAGTTAACCATTTCGTAGACTCGAATTATTTCCACCGTGACTACTTTTGTAAGCAAAGCACATCAACCGTTACAGCACACTCATGTGACTGGGAAATGTGGCCACAGTGGTCTGGAGTAACGAACTATCACAGGTGCAGTGCGTGAGCTCAGGCATTTACCCTTAAGAGGCACAAACAGATTTACGTTACCTCTGGTAACCTCAAGAGAAAGACGTTATAATCCAGAATCCCCATCAAACATCACGTTCCTTCACTACCAACTGGGCAGATCCGGTTTACGTTGGGATCTGAATCTCTCGGAACAGTATAGTTCAATCAATTCGTTCCTTTTCCCAAGACAGCAGTCATCTCTAGGTGTCCTCAAAAGGTAAGTATGTGGGTCCGAATCCTGACCCAGCACAAAAATATTCATAATTTCATTTCAAGCCCTATCACGTGCACACTGGCCTGCCAGTGAAAATTAACATGCATTTTTAGTGTCTGTTCACGTGTTGCCAAAAAGGTGTCGTTATTTCTGGTCCAACATGCACACATCTTACTGTTGGTGAGTAAGCAATTCATGTTTAAGCTATATTCTTGGATGATAAAGAAGGACGGTAGGTGTGCTGTTCGATTGTCGCTTAGGTACAAAAGTTTGTATCGTTATTCAAACACCTAGCAGCTGGTTAGAAAAACCAATACGTAACATTTGATTTCACTTAGTTAACAATCGGATTACGTGTCGGGTTCGTATCTCCGTCACAGCACTTGACATCATGTTCTTCATCTTTAAATGCATGCTCACTTTTTCCTTCTGAATGTAGGTATATCAGTCATCTTTCGTGGTTAGTTAAAAGGGACGAAAGGGTCTTCATAGGAGTCCCAGTTTATTACAAAAATTTACGTCTTTTATTTTCAAGTTTAAATTTGGTTACTGATATTGACGAACATTTCGGTAATTCATGACTCTTCATGGCTAGTCAACAATATGATATCATTTGATTACATAAATACTTGTTCCATAGATCATGAATACGAAACTTCGTAATGATATGGAATATGTCATTTTAATGGAAGATTTCTTTAAATACTATGATTCAACTTCTTTACAACAGTTTTTTACTCTATCTTTTTTCTTTTTTATCTTCTCTCTCTCTCTCTCTCTCTCTCTCTCTCTCTCTCTCTCTCTCTCTCACACACACACACACATTCTATTTTTTTTTATTTGTCTGTTGTGCTCGACTATCGGCCAGGCACGAAAACGTCAATGAATGAGTTTCTTAGTTTTGAGTAAACTTATGAAAGAAATATAAAAACAACTACGAGCCTTACCGATTTATGATGCTCAGTTTGCAGTCGGCCCCGAGTGTTGTTAGTAACTACGCTTCAGTCCCTAAACCTGGTTACAGAAATGCGAATCAGACGCGTTACGTATTGCAGGCTGTGGCAGCCACGTCTTTGAGACGCCACCTGTGGCCACTTCCCAGCCCACTGTAGGAACATATTCGTTCGTCTTCTCCCTGTTGGTACTGTAACTGAGATTCGGCAACAGGGCAACGTATGTTTGGCAACTCTGTGATCGACAAGTTACTTCCTGGTGTGCACGCAATTAAGCATCAAAGTTCACTTGATTTTCCCTATCATTTCCATTGAATGTTCCAAAAGTTTGCAAGTTTACGGTTTTCAGCCCAGGAAAGTAGCTGCACGTGGAAATCGCGACTAATCTCGTCCTTTAAATATCGGTTTACGAGCTCTAGCCACAATTGGCCTCGTAAGAGGAAGACCGGAAAGATACCTCTTCGCCAGCTGTGTGGTATCGTGCTGACCTGTAGAAAGCGTCAGTTCTGGTCTGCGGCTCCAGTCTCGCTGCCTGCAACGTTCTTATCCCTTCTGTGAAAGAGCTACAAGCAGTCAGACCGAACACGGGTAAGGAAATCGCAAGAACATACTTTCGGCTCATAGTGCAATGGTGGAAACTTACAATGTTGCACAACAGGTAAGACCTCTTTCTGCTGCTGACAAGCCAATTTTGGGTTCCTAGGAATACATAACTTCATTTATGAAACGCCACATTTGCATACCTCTTGAGTATGACACAGCATACCAATTAAACACTGACCCAATAGAAATCTGTGTGAGTAGTGTTTCACTAATTCGTGCCGACAGAGACACGACTGTGTACAGGTACTCAGTATTATTAAAACAGACTTTCGTCGTAAGGTTATCGTGGGCAGTTTTATTTCATTTCTGATAATACAGTGCACAGTTTTCGTAAGGTTTCTTTTAGTGTTGTTAAAACATGAGAGAGAAATTAATCATCAACGATATATGCGAATTCTCTGACGTTACCTATAACAGTCTGACGAAGCACATGTAGTTTATTGATTACATGCATGTAGAAAACTTGTTCTGAGTTAAAGCTGTCTAACAAGGTTTGAAGAAGATTAAAATGCCAGTACCACAGGACAGCTAATGTAGAAAACACTTTTCCGACGTATTTTGGCACGATGCGCTCTCCCCATACGTAATACACAAGTTTCGAGATGCATCTGTTGCATGGCCGTCTGTTAAACCTGAAAAGAACGAAATGTCGCAGAAGTTAGCCCTTTTTACACGTGCAACTAGCTCACATGTAGCAACATCAGCTCCAGAAGTTAACAACAATTCCTCCAGAAGTTGCGCATTCCACAGTGCTGTGAGATAATGCATATGGCCGGATCTAGACTTCTGAGAGACAGACATTTCCAGCTTTTCTTTTTTTTTTGCACGACGTTTTCAACAAACAGATAGCGCAATAGATTAGCTCAAGTGGAAAGGAACAATTCCTTTTTAAATTTCTGCATCCTACACTGTAGGTAGTTCTGTGTAGATGACAGTTACGTGATTTTATTTCGGTGATTCCAAAATAGAGTCGAATGTATGCACTGGGTAGCCGAGGCAGCTAGTTCATGGTGATTCGGTCAAGCAAGTAAATGAACGTACTGAACACGTTGCAGACCACCACAGGGAGCCTGTGTGTCAGAAATCTCACCCAGTGCGGTGCAACGGCGTTACGATAGAAAAATGAGTCACAGAGAGGAGGATTTGCTGGTCTGTTGGATTGTTGATGGGTTCATATACTTATGGTGTGGGTCTGATTCCAATTTCTGCTGATGGTTTTTGATAAGAGAGCAGATTCTATTCTGGCTACGCCAAATGAAGAAGGCATTGTGATCTGAAATCACATTAAATACGATATTCCTTCTCTACCAAGTGGACGTTATGTTACACAACAATAAAGTCAGGAGTGGCGACATGTAGAAACATTATCAGCAGTAACCTTTCTTATACTAGATATTTATTTCTAGTTACAAAACAATGGCTATGTAGGGTCAAAGGACACATATTTCATCATTTATTTGGACTTGTGTAAGTCGATAAAATTGTTTCTAAACTTGGAATGCAACTCAGACCGCCCTTAACGCGGAATTTGATCCCTTCGTGACAATGCAGCTCCACTACAATTTGCTGTTTGTTCAAAACCTGCAGATTCCTAAAGTTTGAGCGTGAATGGGTTCGAATCCTGGCCCAGCACTAAAGTTTTCATTATGTATTATCATGGTCTAGCATCAGAACACCTATCTGCTGGTGGATAATAATTTTGATATTTAATGTATTTTCATTCGTTGTCAATACTAACGATATCTGACGTTTTTGACTCCCAGTGAGACACAGAACTATTTGCGAGCTCACTGTAAGTTCAAGGACGTTATTACGAGATGCTGGTGGAGAAAAATTCGGTAGCTGACTTCTCTTTGTGTGTAGTCAACAATGGTATGAGTGGGGTTCGATTCCCAGTCAGCATTCCGATTCTGTGACCTTCCAGGGTGGCAGCGGGGAAGGGGGGGGGGGGGCGGAGTGTTTCTGCAATTGACCTCTTAAAACGGTATTCTAACGCTTTTCTGCGCATTTTAAAAGTGTCAGTACAATATCTGTTCTACTAAAATCATAAAGTTCTATCATACCAGATCTCAAAATCTACGGTATCGATCCTTTTTTTTCCCAGACCGACACACCACCAGTAGGAGTCACAAATAAAGCACTGAAAGGAGGGTTGGGTTGTTTGGGGGAAGAGACCAAACAGCGAGGTCATCGGTCTCATCGGATTGGGGAAGGATTTGGAAGCAAGACGGCCGTGCCCTTTGAAAGGAACCATCCCAGCATTTACCTAGAGTGATTTAGGGAAATCACAGAAAACCTAAATCAGGGTGGCTGGACGCGGGATTGAACCGCCGTCCTGAAAGTAGGTCGTACTGGATACGCAGTGTGCAACGTCAGCCATACAGGTCCACTGCTCATAATGCCACTGTTGTGTTGGAATGCACAGACTGTGACAGAGGTAACTATCACTCAGCCCGTGTGCAGATGTGGATATGGCCCGTCACTCGCAACGCTGCAGGAACCAGGGAGCGGCTGTACTACGGCCGTCAGGGAACTGGCAGCGTTTGTACTGTATATATGTGTGTATGTTTTCGCTACACGAAAGCGCCGACTACCAGGTGGCGCCGCTAACCAGGGAGTGTGTAAGCTCGATTCACAAAAATCTGCTGACGCTGTTGACATCAGTTTATGGAGAGGCGAAGTACAGGCGAATTTCGCAATTCTATATATTTTCTCATTTTCATGTGTAAAAGAATCTTTTAGTGATTTCAAAATGCAAGTGGACATAGGTTGTTATTTTATTGACGTCACTTACGCCGCATCAATTCACCTGGCTACCAGATGATGGAATGGAAGCAAAAGAAAAGTAAGGATTTGCTCAGAATAGTCCTCTTACATAAAAACTGACACTTTAGTGTTAGAAAACGAAACAGGGCAAAAGTTCTACAAATAGTAGACGGCATAGTTTGACTATATAAAATTACCTGTTAAGCGATAGCGTTGGTCAAAATAAAAGCAGCACCAGTCATATTTGTAGAAGTGTGTCTGTACTCTGGCAACCCGTTAAAAGCGTCAGTGAACTACAACCGACGTGGCACAGTACAGAACCGTTTCACATGGAGATGAACGTACAGCGTAGATAAACATTCCACGTCCAGATGTGTTTTGACCAGTGTCGTTAGATGTAGCCGGCTTGCTCATCTGGTAACAAGTTAGGGTCAAGGTTCAAGGTGGAAGTCTCATGTAGGACACAAAAGTCTGACCGGTTGACGGCTGGGCAGGTAGATCGCCATCGCGAAACAGTGGACTGCCGGCTAGTGATGAGGAGCTCGTGAATGAGTCGTTCAAATGAACGCTACACTCCAGTGAAGTGTGAACCAACCACTCAATTTCAATGAACTGATACTTCAAACTCCACACTTTATTCTAGTTCACTCACTCTCTTCCCCTCTCCCTCTCCCACTACATCGGCGCTACGTCACTCATCCTCCCTTTTCTTCAGTCCTCCCTCTACTGCCTGTCGACGAATCGCGCGGTGTTTGTGGGTAACGACAGGTTTAGGAAGGGTTGGGGAGGTGTGGGGTGAGAGGAAGGCAGCGTCAGCTGCGCCTTGCAGAGCTGACAACATTACCAGTGACTATTTGTGCAGTTATACTTCACGTCTACTGGTAGCCTACCGTTGTCAGCGCTGGCAGACAAATGAATATTAAAGATACAAACAAAGAGACTGGCTGTGTGAGCACGCACAGCCAATATAAAAGTAAAAGGCTTACCTTCTGAGTCTGGAACTGAAGCATGAGTCGAATCCACGCTTGAAAGATAATCGTTCATGTTGGATTGTTTATCTCGTACACATTATTGAAATAATTACACTAAATGTAAATTTAAGGATTGTCCTAATTATATTTAAAAAATACATATATCAGTATTTTAAACATAGCTGCGCAACAGCAACGGTTCCACGTAATAAGACTAAAAAACAGCCGACCAGTTGCAATGGATAAATTAATCTTTACCTAGGTTTCGACAGATTTAAATCTAACTTCTTCAGAAGGCGGCCTGAGGACAATGAACATCGTAGTTTACATTAAAAGGTATGAAACTTAAGTCAAGAGTAGAGTTTAACATATATTAGAGAGCTCTTGTATTACAAAATATGCGAAGGACGCCTGGTACTTACAGTATTACATTAATATGGGATGATGTATCGTCGTCATTTTTACAAATATCTGCATAAATCCATTAGTCCAAATTAAAATATAGCCCTGTAAATAGGGTTTGTCATGTAAATAAAATTTAGTACATGGATGTTGCAGAGCTCACAAGCGACTGAGTGTAATCGGCCAGCGTAGTTACACTGCGGCCAGGGCAGGTGGCGCTCATGTCGCGAACTATGTGCCGATTGGCGTACCAAAGCAACGTGTAAAATATCAATATTAATATCGTCCTTAGATAAAGTGAAAATAAAAAGAAGGAAAGTGTTTAACACTATATACATCAAAAAGGCAGGCGTCCTTCTCATATTTTGTAATACAAGAGCTCTCTAATATATGTTAAACTCTACTCTTGACTTAAGTTTCATACCTTTTAATGTAAACTACGATGTTCATTGTCCTCAGGCCGCCTTCTGAAGAAGATAGATTTAAATCTGTCGAAACCTAGGTAAAGATTACTTTATCCATTGCAACTGGTCGGCTGTTTTTTAGTCTTATTAAATACATATATATTTATGAATAAACATCAACGGATTTGGCGAATGTTCAGAGATTTCCGTTTGATAACATGATTTGCTCCACTTTTTCCTGTCAGGCGATTTCTTCTGTCAGTTACAAGGTGTCCTGCCTTCGAGAACACTTTTTCCCACGGCGTGGAGGTTGCAACAATACACAGTCGTATTTTTCCAAGTTCAAAGAGCGAGGGGTATACTGACAGCCGTTCAGACCACCACTGAAGTGGATTGCCTTGTCTCTGTAGCAGGGGCTCTTGTAAATATTTGTCCACTTCCACTATTGCAGCAGCTCTCGGGTGTGGACTACTCTGCAGCCTGGAAAACACTCGTCAAATTCGAGCCAGAGACTGGAAGTAGATTCAGTGGTTGGAACTGAGATTGTTGCAGTAGCAGTGGATGTGTTCGTTGTGGTGTCACCGCCAGACACCACACTTGCTAGGTGGTAGCCTTTAAATGGGCCGCAGTCCAACCAAAACATTGGCGACGAGGCAAAACCGCGTTCTTATCGATATTGCCCTGATTTACTTGTGTAATGGCTTCGCTACAATCTCCAGATGTACTGTCCGAATTTTATCGCTTACGGAATCAGCAGATGCAGGCCTTACTGGATGCCCTTGGACAGCTCGTCCAGGGTCAACGGGCAATGCAAAACGATGCGGCAGCCGCCGCTCCACCAGTAACGCAGCCACAACACGCTGTTGCAGCAACTTTTCGACCTTTTGACGCTGCACTGGAAAGCTGGACGGAGTGGTCACGACAATTTGGATTCCATCTCGCCGCCTACAGAATTCAAGATAACGAGCGGCAGCCATTTTTGTTATCTTCGGTTTGCATACAAACGTACCGTGTGATAGTCAAATTATTTCCCCGACGCGACGTATCAACTCTGTCCTACGACGACATTTTGTCTGCATTAGATGCATATTTCAAAGAATCAGTCAATGTAGTTGCTAAAAGGTATACCTTATTTCACACAAAATGTACGGCAGGTCAAACTAATCGGGAGTGGGTTGCAACCTTGCAAGGCCTTACTAGGGATTGTGCTTTTGAGTGTCAATGTGGACTCCCTTATTCAGATACTATGGTCCATGATGCAATTGCACACAACGTTTCTGATGTTCGCATATGGGAACAGATTTTGAAACTAGTCAATCCCTCCCTTTAACAAGTGATGGACATAATGGATCAGCAGGACACACTTGACTTTGGTCAGGAATCATTTGAAACTTCACCAGCCGTGTGTCAGGTTAACCGGCCCGCCGGGCGAGCTGCACGGAGCAGTAAACAGTCCTCGCACCCGGCCGCGCCGCTGCTGCCAGGCTCTCAGCCGCGTGTGCCGCGCAGGCAGGCAAATGCAGTGCTAAAATCATGCCTGCGGTGTGCTACTAGATATTCGCGTGAGACTTGCCCATCACGCCAGGCTATTTGCTTTTTCTGTAATAAAAAAGGGCATGTTCAGAGTGTTTGCCAGAAAAAGCTCAGATTGGAAACTCGGAACCATTCCAGGCCCTTTGCTTCGCGCCGAATTCGAACCAAGGATACTCAGGCTCATGAAACCTCGCCCATGGAAATTCATGGAGTTCATTCCACTCCACCCAGTGCCACTCTCTCTAACATTGACTGTGTTCGTCCCACAAATAGTGTGCGTCGACATCGCTGGAAATCCCGTCAAGTCGCAAGTGATTATGTACCAGAGTCAGTTCACGTTGCACCAGATAGTCGCTCTTGTCGTCAGCAGGACAATAAACTTTTTGTAGACTTGGACATTAACGGCAAAGTGATACCATTCCAGCTTGATACCGGAGCTGCAGTTTCACTGATCAATCAAGACACGTACAAACAGCTGGGCACATCTCCATTGTGTGCTGAAAATGTTAAGTTAACTAGTTATTCAGGTCAAGATATCCCTGTGTTAGGACAGTGCAGCCTTCTTGCAACATACAAAGGACAAACAAAACTTGTGTCATTTTATGTCCTTCGTTCTTCTTCTGCAGTGAACTTGTTTGGTTTCGATTTATTTCAGTTGTTTAACTTGTCTATAGTAAATCAGGTCCTATCAGTGAACCAGACTGTGCCTTCAGACAGCGTTTCTCGTGTATGTGAAGAATTTGCAGACATTTTTGCACCGGGCCTTGGTTGCGCTAACTGAACTGAAAGTCACCGCGCAACCGAAACTTTTCAGAGCGCGCAATGTTCCCCACGAATTGTGTGATGAGGTCGCAAAAACATTACACGATTTGGAATCACAAGGTGTAATTGAACGTGTGCAGGCTTCTCTCTGGCATCACCCTTAGTAATTTTGCCAAAACCTTCGAGAAAATTGAGACTTTGTGTGGACTTCAAGGCAACAGTGAATCCACAGCTAGTGATTGCAACTTTTCCTTTACCCTGCCCGGAAGATCTTTTCGACAAACTGTGCCCGGGTAAATATTTTCGAAGTTGGACCTAGCAGATGCGTACTTGCAATACCGGTGGACGAAGAATCCCAGCGCGTTTTGGTGGTTAACTCGCATCTTGGTTTGTATCGATTCAAACGACTGCCATTCGGGTGTGCATCCCCCCCTGCATTGTTTCAGCAATATCTCCAAACTGTTTGTGCGTCGGTCCCTACTGCAGCAAACTATCTGGACGATATTGTGATCTCCAGAAAGACGGAAGAAGAACATTTAGCCAATCTCAGAACATTATTTCAGGTCTTGCAACAAAATAGCCTTCGCTTGCGGAAGGACAAATGTGTGTTTTTTGCTCGTGACTTGCCCTACCTGGGACATGTACTCAATGCCCAAGGCATACATCCCTGTCCCACGCACCCTCGTGCCATACAAGACTTGCCTTCGCCACAGAATTTGAAGCAGCTACAGAGTGTGCTGGGAAAAATCAACTATTATCATAAATGTGTGCCGCATGCCTCTTCCATTTCAGCTCCGCTTCATCGCTTACGCCGTAAAGCTGTTCCGTTCGTCTGGACGACGGAATGCGAACGCGCCTTTCGCCAGTTGAAATCGGCGTTGATTTCCAATACTTGCCTTACGCCATTCAATCCCCAGAAGCCCCTTTTGTTGATGGTAGATGCATCGGAATTCGGGATCGGTGCTGTGCTTGCGCACAAAGATGGATGGCACGATCGCCCTATTGCCTTTGCGTCCAAATTGCTCTCGTCTGCGCAAAGAAATTATTCACAGATCGAGAAAGAAGCATTGGCTCTCGTATTTGGTGTTACAAAGTTTCATGATTTCTTTTATGGTTGTCACTTTACCATCATCACAGACCACAAACCTTTGACATCGCTTTTTCATCCGACCAAGCCTATACCTCCACATACAGCGCAGAAATTCATTCGCTGGTCTATTTTCCTCTCGCAGTACCGCTACGATATCTTGTATCAGTCCACTGCTAAGCACGGAAACGCCGATGTGTTGTCCCGCTTGCCTGTTGCTGAGGACAGAGCATTCGATTCCTCTGAACTTGCTTGCATGTTCATTGATGCGGAAACCGATGACGTGGTCGAATCATTTCCCATTGATTTTTTCGTGTAGCTACAGCCACAGCTGCTGACCCTGTCCTTGCTACCGTTCTGCGTTTTGTTGCTACGCAATGGCCCTTGTCAAAGTCACAGATCAGTGAGCCGTTGGTTCGCCGATTTTTTGCTCACCAGTAGAGACTTTTTGTTCGACGTGGTGTTTTGCTGTTGCGTTCTGATAATGATCAGTCCAGGGTCGTGGTCCCACGTTCGTTACTGTGCTCTGTCTTACAGCTTCTCCACCAAGGACATTGGGGTATAGTGGGAACGAAACAACTTGCTCGTCAGCACTGTACTTGCCACTTGCCCTTGGCAACGCTTACACATCGATTTTGCTGGTCCATTCTGGAATGCTCGATGGTTGGCTGTGGTAGATTCATTCAGTAATTTTCCTTTTGTTGTCCGGATGTCTTCCATGACATCATCTGCCACCATCCAAGCGTTATCTGCTATCTTTTGCTTTGAAGGTCTTCCACAGACTATTGTTTCCGACAATGGCCCAAATTCACGTCCGCAGAATTTCAGTCATTCTGCAAGGCCAATGGTATTCAACATCTGACGTCCGCACCGTTTTCGCCACAGTCAAACGGTGCCGCTGAACGATTCGTCAGGACTTTCAAGTCACAGATGTTGAAGTTAAAAGAGTCGCATTCTCGGGAGGACGCGTTATTGCTCTTTTTGTCCTCGTATCGCTCTCAGCCCCGAGATGGTCGCTCGCCGGCTGAGTTGCTCCACAGTCACCATCATCAAACCTTGATGTCTTTGCTACATGCACCGCATCAGATTCCTGTGCAGCGGCAGACACCTGCTTTTGCTCCAGGCGACTTTGTCTACTCTCGTCACTACCGAGGTTCACGGCATTGGCTCGAAGGGCGCATTCTTCGCTGCCTCGGACGCGCTATGTATCTGGTTTTGGGGTTCTCTGGTGAGGTGCGCCGGCATCTCAACCAGCTGCGCCTCTGTCATCGCACGGGATCTGCCGCTCGCCGTCTGCTTTCAGCGACGGTGCCGTCCAGTCAGCGCCCTGGGGACCCATCTACCAGCTCGCCTCATCCCCAGGTGTTACCGACGCTGCCTTCCATTTTGCCCCATGGCGACGCGCCGCCGCCGCCGCCGCCGCCTGTTCTCCCGCCGGCGACACCAGCAGTGGACGCGGCGCTGCAGCCGCCGTGTGCCTCCCTGGGTCATGCGCCGCCGTTCGCTTCCCGGGACCGGATGTCCTCCGACATGGAACTGTTGCCTGCTCCGGACAATATGTCGTCTTCGCCCATCGAGTGCCCCGACCCGATGGAGGTCGACCATTCGGCCCCTCCTGTCTCTCTGCGGGCGCATAAACCGCATGTTGGCGTGCACCCTGGAGCAGGTTTTAGGCGTTTCCTAGCTCCTCGCGGTCCGAATGGCAGGGTGTGGGTGGCACAGCCTCGCCTGTAATTAGGCTTCCCACCTCGTCGCATACGTCAACATGGGGTCCTCCCGACGGCGGGCGGAAGCCTTATGCCTCTACCGTATGCCGATTTGCGGGGGAGGAATGTGGTGTCACCGCCAGACACCACACTTGCTAGGTGGTAGCCTTTAAATCGGCCGCGGTCCGTTAGTATACGTCGGACCCGTGTGTCGCCACTATCAGTGATTGCAGACCGAGCGCCGCCACACGGCAGGTCTAGAGAGACTTCATAGCAGTCGCTACAACCGACTTTGCTAGCGATGGTTCACTGACAAAATACGCTCTCATTTGCCGAGACGATAGTTTAGCATAGCCTTCAGCTACGTCATTTGCTACGACCTAGCAAGGCGCCATTATCAGTTACTATTGATATTGATTCATGTACCGTCAAGACCGACGTTCTTCATTAACGGATTAAAGTTAAATATTCCACCAGCTACGTCCGTTTTTCTAAATTCTAATTTCCTTGTCCTGTTCCAGACCTCACGCCAGCCTGCGTGAGCCAAAAAGCGTGCCTTTCGGACTCCTTCTAGTAACACGGTGTTGGCTCTCCTGCCAACCAAAACATTCGTCACAAATTTCTCACAGTGACTGATTAATTTCACCTTCTCAGCAGAATTTCTATCTGGAAAACCAGTACTTTGAAGTGGGGTTTTAATGAAGTTGCTTCTGCGAAAATGGAATTTTCCTCTATATTTCGAAACCGTCATTTTAGGTCCTTAGCTAGCTTTTCGGCCATTTGCTGCACGTCTACATGAATTTCAGTGTTATTAAGAAACCTGCAACACCATTTTTTCAACGAGCGACTAAGGAGTATACCTTTTGAAGCAGTGACAGCATTTTCACTTGACATTTCCTCGGTGCAGTCTTTGAACACTTTCAACAGGTCTCAGGCCTGTGTTACACTTGCAATGTCCTCTGCAGTCAGACTTGGAAGATCCGGATAATTCAGAGTGATAACTGTCATTAGGGAATTCTTAAGCTCGATTATTCTTCGCAGCATATCATAGGTTGAATTCCATCTTGTAACAGTGTCCTTTCTTTGTGTCAGAACTCGCTCATTTAACTGTTCCTGCATCATTTTCAGTTTCGTGCAGGCCTGTGAACTTCTTTTAAAAAATTGAACAATTTTTTTTACTTTATTCAGAATGGATTGAATGTGTGGAAGCCCATTCTGAGCAATTAAATTGATTGTGTGTGCAAAGCAGGGGTTGTGTTTCCAGGCTGTGAGTCTTATAGCTGCCACAATATTAGCAGCATTGTAGCTAACAACACACACGACTTTTTCTTGAATGCCCCATTCCCTTGTGACACGACACAGTTCTTCGGAGAGTTTTTCTGACGTGGGCCTTTCGTCGTATTTAAAGCACTCTAGGAGGGAAGGCGCCAGATCCAGGTCTTTAACCTAGTGTGCTGTCACCGAAAAGTAACACTCATCTGTGGTTGAGGTCGTCCCACCCATTGTCAGCACAACCGCTTCCGCAGAATTAATTTTGACTCTCACAATGTCTTTCATCATGGCGTACTGTTGTTGTAGTAGTATATTGGAAATGGTCTTCCGAGCTGGCATTCTCTAAGCACCATTAAGTTTGCCTGCAAAACTTTGGAAATGTTTGCTTTCCACTATGATGAAGGGCAAATAATCCTTTACAACAGTCTTCAGAAGTGCGAAATCTATCTCCTGATTTCTTTTGTTCGCAAGACGTTTCGGAAAGTACATAGGTAATTTTCCATGATATTGATGTCTGCTGTCTAATAATGAAGTGATACTGTTATTTTGTGGAACCGACTGCTGTCCGCTTCTGGCAATTGCTGGTGTTGGTTCTGGATTGTCCACGTTATTTGTCCAAGAAATATCGGAAGATGCAGGAGCAGGGGGCGCTAAGCGCCTGACTGACAATGACACTGTTCGATGCAGCACTCGAACATGACGCGCTAGATTAAATGTATTTCCTCCTTTACACGAAACACACTTAGGACAACAGTTGCACTTTGCTTTCCCATCACCTAAATCTCTGAAGAAACCCCAAATTTCACTACTTTTACGCGATCGCGAGTTGCTAGCCATAGTATAAGAGTGAACAGACATAAAAACTGATTTCCGAATAAAATAAATAGGGATTTTACCTGAAATCGTACCAATGACTATAGGTGACAGTTTACATTTTGAATTTGGAGGGTTATTATTCTCAACAAAAATAAAATCTACAGAAAACTTCTGGCTCTGAGCGCTATGGGACTCAACTGCTGTGGTCATAAGTCCCCTAGAACTTAGAGCTACTTAAACCGAACTAACCTAAGTACATCACACACATCCATGCCCGAGGCAGGATTCGAACCTGTGACCGTAGCGATCGTGCAGTACCAGACTGTAGCGTCTTAACCGCTCGGCCACTCCGGCCGGCAGGAAAACTTCTGAATAATTACTTTAACGTAGGTATATAGACTTTGTGACAGTGGTAAACATATTCATTCTATTTTGGATTAAGTTTTAAAAGGAACATAAAATTGGGCGGCATTTCATTGGTAGCCCTAGTTTGCAGTCCATGAATACAACAAATACGGTTTCACTTGGCACATAACGACTTTTTTGGGCGCTTCATGAGAAAATGTCGAGCAAGATTAAATGTAATACCTTCTTTTTATGTGACAGGCTTCTTTTTTATCTTTCCTTTGTCCCCTTCGACCATGCTCTATTTAACTCAGACACTGCAAGAGTGTAAAACGTTGTGTGCACATTACTGCATTGTTCGGCCATCTGTTGGTAAAATTATGAAGTATAACGAAGCTTTGTTGTACGAGCGAGGCGAAGCGAGCATAGCCGCAGCTGAGCAACTTCGCCAGGCTTCCGTACTTCGTGAATGAACTACTTCATTTGAACGCTTCACTGCAAGAGTGAAATGAATGAAGTAGTTCACGCGACTGAACGAGTTCGACCCATCTCTACTGCCCGCAGGAAGCTCGACAGAGGCCGGGGCTTTCCCGAGCAGGTGACGCAGTGCGGCCACACCTGCAGAAAAGTACTGGCTGTCATGGCGGGGGAGGGGGGATGTGCAGCAGCTAGCCTGACGTCACGGTGGGGACGACAGTGGCCTTGGTGTCGCAGGCATCCTCCGCCACACACCGCAAAGCTGTCTGACGAGTGGGGATGTAGGTGCTTACTTATTTTTGCAAAACGCTCCATCACATTGCTAATTTGTAAGTACTTCATGGCAAGGTTCGGTTTCTTTACCAGATAGGCGATGAACAAGACCAAATAGAACGAACTTGGATTTTCCGGACGACAGCATACAACTGCCGTCATTGCAGTACATATCATACACTTTATGTAGTTGAAAAACATTGTTCTGTATTAATATGGAAAGCATTGGTACTTAAAAAACGAGTGTATACACCATATGAGGTTTACAGGTGTAACAATGATTTCTCCAAATGATGCGATTTCTCATTTCGGATAGTTTTAGTAAAACTGGTTTGTCGACTAATGAGCTGCATTCTATTCCTCTTCTACACAACGTTCACTCCCAAGAGTTGAAGCTCAGACTGAAGGCAGAATTTCTGTGCTGTGGCTGGGATTCGACAAAGTGACTTCGCCAGAAGATGATGGGTACGAAACTCATTGAAACGTAGCGACGAGACGACGCCGCCACTCGGCTGATAACCCGAGGAGAATTCATCGAGTGACCCCTCGGTTTCCAGGCCCACCAGACTCAACTGTCTCAGCAAGCTGGAGAGAGCCTTTAA